>NW_010425068.1:1226-1803 GCF_000710305.1 Buceros rhinoceros silvestris | reverse complement strand
AACATACAAACCAAAAAAGCAACCCTACAGTTTTTTATACTCTTGAAATTAAGACCTTGGCTGCAGCAAATGCATTAATAGGATGCCTGGAGTCAAGAAAGCAAGAAACACCTTCTCACCATTGTCAGGACTCGCCTTTTTAAACACCACGAGAAAGCAAGCTTGGCTACCCAGCTGGGTTTCTCCTCTCAGGATCCCTTCAGTCCAGCACAGTCCCCTTTGCCAGAGCTACACTGCGTCCTTCTGTCGGGGCGAGACTCTGGTAAAACATGGTGCTGTGGGGAATCTGCAGCAATTAATTTCCTTTCCTTCCTCCACAAGAAGCCCCAAGGCCACTATGCACTTCACCCTTCCCACCCAAACTAGAAGCAGTGGCTGGAGACAGCATCCTAAGAAATCACCAGGAGAACAGAGGGGGAATAGTAGATAAACAAGGTCTTCATGGTTCTACAAAAGCAAGAGCCCAAGCCACACAATGAGAGGAAGGAGGGATGTAGAGAGACTATGTGTGAGCATGTGGTGGATGGAGATGCCTGAGCAGCTGGCAGCTTGGGACTTTTGGGGCAGGACAGACACT
>NW_010425068.1:0-1022 GCF_000710305.1 Buceros rhinoceros silvestris | reverse complement strand
CTTTCTCTGCCCTCAGGTCTGAATGGACAGGATTGGTACTGTGCCATAATAGTCCAGGATGGGTGACAAGGCCTGAACTGAGCATAAGCACCATGAGGAGAGGCTGGGTGACAGTAGCTGGAGATTCCCTTCTGTAGCAAAAGCACCCATCCACTGACCAAAGATGCTGTCACGGGAGATGTTTTACTTGTGGGGCGCCAGATTTGGTGTGATGTAGGAAGACTACCAAAGCTCAACTGTCCCTCCAACCCCTTGTTGCTCATCCATGTTGACACCCATTGCCATGGGTGACCTAGAATTGCAACACAGTTCTGTGGGCAAAGGTGAGAGACTGGGTGATGCTCTCCTTAATCCTAAAGACAAAAGGGAAAGTCCAGGTAGGAGCAAACAATTTCTGCAAATAAATGTCTGGCTTCATGATTGGTATCCCAATCAGCACCTTGGTTTTTATGACCACGAGAGGCTCTTGAGTAATGAAGGCTACTAGAGAGATCCACGTAACAAAATAGAGCAATGAATCACAGAATGGCTTGGATCGAAAGGGACCTTAAAGATCATCTAGTTCCAGCACCCTGAAAAATGAAGAATTGTTGCCCTTTACATGAAAGGGCTGCTCAAATGTGCAGAGCTCATTTACGGGATGGACGATAGGCTGGGTAAATGCTTGTGGGTTGGCATTAGAAAAGAGACCAATAAGGGTGGCATTGTGATGGGACGTTACTGCAGACCACACAGTGAAGAAGCAGATGAGGTCTTCTGTAAAGAACTCAAGGAAGACTCCAGACCACAGACCCTAGTTCTCATGGGAGACTTGAACCTCTCTGAAGCTCGAGGAGGGAAAGACAGCAGAAAGCAGGTTTCTGGAGGGTAGCAGGGACAACTTCTTAATGCAAATGCCAGATGGCCAGAAAGGATGACACTCTCCTAGTAGCATTGGTTCTCAAGGATGTTGTGGTAAGTCTTAGTGAGATTAATTAGCATCCAGTAATGTATATATATTAAAAAATATATAAATATATATA
>NW_010425067.1:10209-39372 GCF_000710305.1 Buceros rhinoceros silvestris | reverse complement strand
CCTCGCCAGCAGCTCCCGTCCTCCCTCCGCCTCTCTCCCCACCGCTCCACCTCCTGCTGCCGGCAACAGGTAGGGCCCGGAGCACAGGCCCGGTCCCAGACTCAACTGCCAGCAGCCGGAGCCTCTTCCCGCAGAAATGCTGCCTCCCACGCAGGAGCGAGATCCCACGGTGTTCGCTGGGTTTTCAGCTCCAAACGGGTCGCCCCTGGCCGGGGCCCGGGAATCTTGGGGCTGTGCTTGAACTCTGGACACTTTGTTGTTTTCCTTCGTGCTCTGCTGGCTGGTGCCTCGTGACTTTTATGGCCTGTCACGGAGGGGAGACAGAGGAACGAAAGGCGAGATACCTGCCTGCAGCTCCCTTCCTGTCTCTTTCCCATAGCTGCTTAGGAGCCCCCACCACACAGCAGCTCTGATGGCAACCTCAGTGCCCCAAACAACCTGCCAGCGGGCTTTTGAGCTCCCACAGCTCGGGCCTGACCCATCTTCCACCCAGCACCCATGTTATCCTTGCACTTGATGCTTTATTACTAAGATGTTGGATAAGACCTGGATCGAATCTGGTAGGCAATAAAGGGGCAGGGAAGGAGATCTGAGCTCAACTCAGCTGTGTTGCCTTGTTGCAGACTGTCAAGGAGCTGCGGGACATGGATGCCATTGGTTCCTCCGTGAGCTGTGTACCCTTTGACCAAGCCACATCTGTAATGTCTTGTTGAAGTTTTGTGACCTGATTCTCTGATGTTTTGGAGTTTCTTTTAACATAAACGGGTTGTTGGAGATGGCTTGGATAAGGGTAGAGTCCTTTTAAAGGGTTGCACGAGAGGGAGGTGGCTTGATTTGGAGGAATAATGCATGGGTGACCCAGATTTCGGAACTGCAATGGAATTGGGTGAGGAGGAGGCATCCGTAAATAAGGCTCGAAGCTGTACCAAATCCGAATTTTTCTTAATTTTCAATTACTGTTAGTACTTAGAAAGCTCACCTGGCTTCCATGTAGAACCTCATTTTGGCAACTTTGATTGAGGGTAGCATTTGTACTGTGCTGTCTGTACAGTAGCCTGATCTTGATAAATCTGCAAGTGGGGTTATATGGTGTAACTGCTAGTGACAACAGGTGACTGGGCTTGAGCTTGGTGCCCTTGCTGAAGTCTCTAAGCCCCTTGTTCCTGTTGTCTGAAATAGGAGGACTCAGGCTTCCTCGGGGAACCTCTTGTGCATCCTGATAGATTTTGCTGGTAAGAGTTTGTTCTGTGGTATGTTTTTTTTTTTTTTATTTCATCCTGTTAAATTTAGATGGATGTTCTTGTTCTATTGCATCTTATTCTTTCTTACGGTTCACTTGTTTCAAGTGCCTTCTAGAGATAAAGAGCCTAATTCTTCTACAGTGTCTCTTTTTTTTTTTTTTTAAATGTACTCTACGGTGGAGTCCAGTTTAAGGTAGGGTTTTTGGTTTGCTTTAATGTAAATTCTGTTCACTCTCCATGGTTATTCTAGGCAAAATTTAAGAAATGGCCTGCGAAGGATTCCAAGTTCATAATTGGAATGACATTTTTTCCCAAGAATATTTGATTCTGTGAGTTACTGTGCTTTCTGTCACCTGGTATCTTTCCATTTTGATATTTGCTGTTTAATTACTGTTTAGCTACATTCTGCATAGCTGGTATTCATGCCTGGTAAGTTTTGTAATTCCTTTCAGTTTTGCAGCTCCTCACTGAACTCCTGTTCTATCTTTTAATGAAGTACTTAGAAGTGACTTCAGTGCGAATGTAGTGGTGCTCTATTGTTTTGGCACTTTGGCTGAACAGAGAGAAATTGTTTCCCTCTTCTGTGAGGTGATCATTATTAGCCATCTGGGGACAGATGCCTTATTCTGACCCCTGGCAGGTATTTACATTCCCAGCTGGTTATCGCTGCATCAAATCCAAAATTCTATTAGAAAAGGACCCAGTCTTGACTTCAAGATATCGAGTGATAGACTGCACTGGTTCCACAGGTGAATTATTCCAACAGCTGATTATCCTAACTTCTTATATCAATTCATCCAGCCTGATTGCTAACCACAAAGTCTTGCTACAAATTTTCATGCCAGTTTGCAGAGCTTGTTGCTGCCAGGACAACATAGTCCAGCAAAAAGATGGCCCATTGTACTGCAAGCTTACAGCTGTTATCCGTGCTAACCTCTGGCTTTTGGGAAGAGGCAATCGTGGAGTTGTGACTGGTTTGATTTAGAGCTAAGTGTGCCTGGCTGTGGTGTCTGCGTGCAGAGAGGGCTTTCAGAGAAATATAATTGAGTAACTTGTGTTGCTCGGAGTATCGCTTCATGTAATGGTTAATCCAGCATAAACTACAGGTTGCTGCTGAAGGAACAATCCAGTTCTCATCCAGTCCCAACTGCAAGCTCCTGCTGCTTTCCTTGGAGCTGATCTAGTGACTAGAGTGGCCTCAAATCAGTTCAATCACTACTCCAACTGAAAATTAACCACCTTCCTAAAACAGAAAAACCTGACTTTTGGATTGGCCTGCTTGGTGGCCAGATGGTGCTAGATCTGATGCAGAAGGGTAGCATGCCACTGGGTATGGGAAATGTGGAAAGGGACTACCTCTTTCAGTAGCAGCCCCATGCCTGTGCTGGATTAGATACAAGAGGGAATCATGCATTTACTCCCTGCATTTCTGCACTTGGATAAACAGGCTGTGGTTGCACAAATCCTCTCAGCTGGCACTGCTGTTGAAAGAAGCCGTCCTGCCTACCTGTTGTCATCCACGTCAGTTCCCTGCTCTGGTTTGTCATGCCTTTACCGCCAGAAGAGAAGGGACAATGTGAGGGTGGGAATAAAGAGGGCAGAGGATGGGAATCCTTTTGCGAAGCTGAGTATCTTGTGAAAATAAGGCTTGAGATACAGGAATCGTCACAAGCACTCCTTACCATAAATCTTAATGGAAGCTAATGTAGTTTGTCACCTTCCCTTTGCAGGAGATGTGTGAGCCTAGCTGCCTTGATTTGTTCAGTTGCCCAGGCTGCGTTACTTGGGCAAACTGGGTTTAGCCAAGACTGGGTTTAGGTCAGCTACACGTATGTCTGGTCAAGAAGTTGTGTTGGAGTTAGGCTTGGTGTGGGAAAGAGCATTTAATGTACAAAGAAGAAGGTCTGCGCTTTGTTTGTGACATATTGATAGCTATGAAAGATCCATCAGTGCAGAAAAGTTGGAAGCTAAGATATTATCCATGCTAGATATGAGGTTCTCAGTTTTCAGTGTCTAAGCAAGGTGAGGTTCCCTTTTGGGAAAGCTTTGTTAATCTTCTCTCTTCCCTTAATGAGTGACTCCAGCTTTCTTGCTCTTCTAGTGGAATTAGTTTGCTGGGACAAAATCCATTCCCCATCTATTACTCTAAATGCTGTTCCTTCAGGTGCAATGCTGAATACTGCAGGGGCATGGAACTGAGCCTGTGGTGGAAACTTGTTTTGAGCTCACGAGCTGGGGGTTGGATTACAGCTAGGTGAAGTCAAAGAAGAAATTCCGATGACTTTAGTTCAAGTTCAGTGCAAGGATGGGGGAGGGCTATTGGTTTTGATATTGGGAAGAATTAAGAAGAGGGGAAGGTGTTTACCATGATGTTTACAAATGTACATATGTAAATAGACACACATATGTAAATGTATACAAAATAGAGAGAGTTCTGACACTAGAAGAAGTTGAGGAGAAGTGGTTATAGAAACTGTAATTGGATAGTATACGAGAAACAAACTGAAGTGGGAGGAAGTGCATGAAACCTGCTACTCAGAGAATACTGCATTAAAGCAGTATTCAGTAAGGCAGAGCTGGCCACAAATTAGCTTCTTGAGAATAGTAAGTCATGTAGAAGTATGTGACATTCAGATGTCAGATGGTTTGAGACTACCTCTTTGTAGCCTTAAACTGAACACGTAGCTGCATGCAGGTGCTCAGTGTGTGAGGTTTGCTGCCCATGACCTTGCTGGAGTTCAGATTACGTTCAGCACTGGAGTTCCTGCCATGAATCTTACACAAAACTTCCCAAATTCTTATCTGAGTCAAGCTGAGGTGGTGCCCAGTGGGATCCACAAGCTTGGTCATCCCCGGTGTGTGCCACCCGTGGGCAGAGCAGAATCATATGCTGGTAAGCAGACCCAGCCTTGCACAGGGTGTGTCTAGAGGAGGAGAGATGAGGAACAGCTGCTGCTTCATTGGTGAATCCAACAGTGGACTTTATGAATCCAAAATGTGCCCCTCTAGAGGGGAGGTGATTAGGATCCTGATCATGTCAGGGCACAATTTGTTCAGATCACAGAAACCCTGAGATAATCAGGGGACATGTGGCACAAGGCATGAGTCTGGGTTACAAGCAGACCTGTAACCTGTTGGACATGGTCATTTTTGACAACTGCCACGAGGTGGCTGCAATGACTACACTTGCATATTCACTTAATAATAGAAATATATGCCCAGATTGAAGTTAAACTAACACATGCCACTACTGGCAGAAGGGGTAGCAAGAAGGTGCTTTGCCCACAGTGGTGTTGGGCAGCTACAAAAAAGTAGCATGTGTAAGCTTTATTGTACGTATACTTCATACTTATAAAAATTTACAGGTGTAGTAATCAAAAGTGCCTACACAGATTTTTTTGAATAGCATAAATCTTAACTGGGCCCTTATGTCTGTACTAAGGTTTCTGTCCTGTGAGGAGGTACTAGTGAAAACTTTGTAAGAGTACACCAGTAAGAGTATAGCTTTGCTGGTGTACTTCATTTCATAGGAGAAGGAAGGATGCCTTAGCCATACCAGTGCCTAGCAAAGCTATAATGCTGTAGCTCTGTCTTTAGTGGGTCTAGTCTCTAGGCAAAATCCTTTTGGCATGGATTAAGCCTGAGCTTCTGTTTAAATGCATCCAAGGGTACCTCTACACCTATGAAAAGTCATCTGGCTGCAACATTTGAGTCGATCTCTTTTCTGAGGTACTCTGAGATCATTATCTGTTTTTACAGCTGAGGACTGTCAGGTGACAGCATCCTGGCTTGTATCAGAAATAGTGTGACCAGCAGGAGTAGAAAAGTGATTGTCCCCCTGTACTCAGCACTGGTGAGGCCGCACCTCGAATACTGTGTCCAGTTTCGGGCCCTTCACTTCAAGAAGGACACTGAGGTGCTGGAGCATGTCCAGAGAAGGGCAACAAAGCTGATGAAAAGTCTAGAGAACAAGTCTTATGAGGAGCGGCTGAGGGAAGTGGGGTTGTTTGGCCTGGAGAAGAGGAGGCTGAGGGAAGACCTTATTGCTCCCTACAACTGCCTGAAAGGAGGTTGTAGAGAGGTGGGGGTCCGTCTCTCCTCCCATGTAGCAAGTGACAAGACTAGAGGAAGCGGCCTCAAGTTGCGCCAGGGGAGATTTAGGTTGGACATGGGGAAAAATTTCTTCACTGAAAGGGTTTTGAAGCATTGGAACAGGCTGCCCAGGGAAGTGGTGGAGTCCCCATCCCTGGAAGTGTTTAAAACACGTGTAGATGTGGTGCTGAGGGACTTGGTTTAGGGACTTTGGCAGTGCAGGGTGAACAGCTGGACTAAATGATCTTAAAGGTCTCTTCCAACCACATGATTCTGTGGTTCTGTGAAGTTGAGAAGGTGCAGTGTGTACCTATTTCCCCTCTGTTGCTGGATTTATAGAAGGTGTTCCACGTACACTGCCAGCCCTGCAGGACAGGGTTGGTGTCCTACTATGCAGTATTTGCAATGGTGAGGATTTGGTCCTGATTGTTGGTATTGCAGATGGCTCAAAAAATTCTTCCCGTTGTTTGTTACTTCTCTGCATCTTTCTTTTTCTGTAGCTTACTCTGTGCATGGAGGTATTTCAGGCTTGAGCAAGTGTGGTATAATTGAGGGTTCTTACAGGCATTTTTCTCTCCCATTTCTCCCCAGAAAGTTGTTTTCTCCTGGAGAGGCATGTATCAGGTATAGGCAATAAGAGGCTTAGGATTGATGGTGCAGGTAGCACTTAGAAGGCTGCTGTACAGCAGAAAACCTTGTCAAGACTCTAAACCCTTGCAAACCTAGAGGTGCAGAGAGAGGATGCTGTGGGGAGACAAGCAAAAGAAGTATGAATACCTTTTTATAGCAAATTATGGGTTCCAATGTGTTTTCCAAAATGCACAAGTGATTGAGAGTGGTAGGTTCACCCCTCAAGCTGACCAATAACTCTTGACACCATCTGGAGCTGTGTCGAAGAATGGGAAATGCATTACTGCACTGTCACTCTCTTCCTCATTCCTGGGCACCATTGGGAAGAGATGGTGTTCTCTCAGTGCTTATGATGGGGGGCTGTGGGGAATATGTTTGTTTGTGACACGGACTGAAAGGGAAGTTATAAGGTGTTCCCGTAGGCACAGGGTCAACACTGCTCATTTCAGCCCGAGTCCTGTGCCATCTGAGAAGTTGGTCTTCCTCTTACGTTGCTCGTGAGGTCCTCCTTATCTTCCTGCCCCTGCACAATGAGTAAACCGAGCTGTTTCCTTTCAGAGAAGTGCAGAGAAAGGAAGACGAGCAATTTGGACATATGCTGGAGCCATGAAATGTACCCCATCCTGGAAGAGCAAGGCTAGGCATGCCAGTTATGACATTGTAGCGTGTGCTCTGACCAGTCACAAGGGAGGGTCAGGGCCGTAAAAAGCAGCCTAAAGTTGTGGCTGCATGTATAGAAAAATCACGACTGCTGAGTTGCCCAGTGGGTGTTACCAGACATACCAGAGCTGTTCTTCCTTTGTTCTGTAAGCAACATCATTTTTACCTATTCAGCTGTGTAATAATAGCGATGACAAAGTCATGAAAATAGGCATCTCAGTGTAAAAGGGGAGATATGGATTATTGGCTCTGACAATCATGCAAAATAACTTTAAAAAAGAAAAGATGAGATGTGCTGCATTGCATGTGCATTGGAAACTGGCGTGATCAGAAACCTCAAGTTCAGCAAGGCAATAGGGAAGAAACGTATTATGTTTTACTAGAACGTTGCCTTTGAAAAGTTAAAAGATGGCATTATACGAGGTATGGTTATGACAATGGAAAAGAGTGAACAAAATGCATTTAAAGAAGGAGAAAAACCTACTAACAGATGCAGGAGCCAAATACAGAAGTGTTGAAGTGCAAAATCACCAACTTGGTTTTAAAGAACGGTTTGGTAGAGAGATACAGTTTCATGCTTAAAGGTAGCAAGAAATATCTGATGCTGTATGTCCTAAGCTCATAAAATTGATTATATTGTAGAAGGGGTGTCACCTGTATGTGGACACACTGAGAAATTGGTAACTATGAATATCTAATATATGTGAGGTTATGGGACAGGCGTTTATTGACTAGGCAGTGAGATCCCTGGGGTACAGTAAGTGTGATACCACAGTAACACTGGTCCAGAATGAGTTGAAACAATTAATTATGGATGCTACTTTGTGAGAAAAATGTGTCTTATTTGTACTAAAGAACTGGGCAGCACAAAAGAAAAATAACTTAGTAACATGTTTTGTATCTCAAGAAGCTTGGAGGCAAAAGACACAGAAGGAAAGAACAGACTGAGCCGTCAATATGTCTTTTGTTGGTGAGGTGATTGTTTAAATAAGACTTCGCTTACAGTTGCAATCAGATGCAGAGTTTATAACAGGGCTTTGCATATACAGTGCACTGAGCAGCCACTCCCTGACTAATCCTCAGAGTATGTGCGTGAGGTAGGAGGGGTTAGTATTACCTCAGTTGCACAGATGACCCTCAGTCAGACAAACTGCTGGAAGCAGCCAGAATTAGGAACTGGCGATTCAGCTGGGTGAGGTATGGGGATGAAGGCACAGTTCTTGGTTGCCTTGAAAAAAAACTTAGTTAAAATCTAAGCCTTCTGTAGATCCTTCTTTTAATGAATGACCAGAGTGGGAAACCAAAGGAAGAAGAGCTCCTAGTATCCTAGGAACACACATCCTGTGCATGTTCCCATTTCAGCCTCTAGTATGTTATGATGATCGTAGTCGTTCTTGTGGACCCACTAGCTTGAATTTTCTAGGTGACCACAATGGTGTTTAACTGTTCATAAGCTATAGCTGTTAGTAGAGGCAAGTCTTGAAACAGCAGTTCCATGAGTGCATCTTTATCACCTTCTGTAAGGGTAAATACTAGTAGAGCAGGAATAGCCAAAAGTTTGGAGTGCAGGGTGTTTCCCATGTGGGTGACAAAAGCAGTAATGCTGCTCTCTCCTGCTGTGGGTATAATTGTAATTGCGCCTTCTTTAATGCGATTGCTTCTTGGGAGCTAATCTACTGTGATCTGTGTCATACCTCCTGCGTAAAGCACTGCAAAGTTGTGACAGAGTAGATTTGTCACATCAAGATGTGTGTCGCTGTTCTTCACTTCAACAGCCTCGTGGCACTGAGTTGTGGCCAGGTAGAACTGTTAGCGCTGCAGGATCTGTCACTGAGGAAAGGCAGAGCCATTGCTCGTAAAACAGTAGCTGCTCGGCTCGGATTGCTGCTAGGCTCTCCTGCTTTGCTGCACCTCATAGGCAAGGACCACTACCTTGGCCGCTCGCTCAGTCTACCGCAAGGTGGGACCCCTCCTGTCTTGTTCTCAACTCTCTGCCTTACTTGCAGTTCTTCTGTCCTGTTGAGCCAGGGACTTGCAAAAGCCTCTCGCTTTGTGCCCCTGCCTGTCCGCTGATGTGCTGACCAGCTGGGTGTCACACATGGAAGAGGTGAGGTGCTGGGTTCAGTAATGGTTGGCAAACATCTGAAAGCTGGGTTCTTCAAGTGCAGCAGTCTGGCAGAGGTAAAACTGAAGACCCACTTTCCATGCATGAAGCATCTGGGAGAAAGTCTGTAAGAAGGAGAGCTCTCGCTCTTCCCTCCCTCTTGGGTATGGTCCACTAACACCCCCACCCCCTTTCCTGGTACCCTCCCAATCCTTCCCAAAGGCAGCTTCAAGCACTTCTGTTCCTCTTAGCTTTCCTAAACTACAGCAATCACACCAGATAGTGCTCTTTGCTGTTGCCCGTAGTGATTTTTTTAAAACTCAGTGAAGCATTTTGCTGTGTGCCAAGTCTAATAAACTTGTTTAGGTGAGTTTGATGGGCAGTGTCAGAAATTATGACTGAATGCTGCCTGTGAGGCTGAACTGGAGGAACTCTGCTGCATCTCATTGAACTTGGGAGAGATGGGATGTTTATGTGTTTGTTTATGCCCCACTGATCAAAGTGTGTTGCAGGTAATGGGAAAGACAGCAAGCCGAGTCTTAGGTTTCATTTAACTAGTGCCTATAGCTTCCCAGGAAGTTTCTCATTCATGCTAAACTATGCACAACTTCAATTAGAATATAGCATGCACACTTGTGTAGGTTGGTGGATGCAAGAGCACCGGGCATTTTGCATTCCTCAGCTGGAGCTGGCATTATTTTGTGATCATGTCACGAAAGAGGTAAAGGAAATTGAATCGTGTCTGTGTTACATGATTAGTCACGGTGACTGCTAGGAGTTAAATTGCCTCATGTTCTAATTTCTCACTAGTACACTGAAGTCATGAACTTGGGGTAAATTTAAGGCACACAGACCTTATTTTACTCCTCTGCATCACCATCTGTTAGGGTGGGACCTGGGAGGGGAAAGAGAAAGGTAGTTTTACATGCCACAGGGTTGAGGAAAAGGAAGCCATATGCCAGTCAAGAGCCGGAGTCAATGTCTTCAAAGACTGCCACAGGGAAATCTCAGGATTTTAATTGCTCAGCTAATATCTGAAGAGCCATGGAGCCATCAAGGAGTACTATTTTAGGAAATCTTGAAGGGTGGTGGTGGTAAACAGACTCTGCCCCCTCATTCATATGCAGAAAAATGAAAATGGCGGAAGGACTAAAATATCTGTAATTGTTCCTTATTCACTGGAACTCATTTAATTGTTAAAATGGGGAAAATATAGCAATTAGTATATCATAGAAATGCTAGTGATATTTCTAAGCTGACATAAAATCTATGGTTTAAATTAATACAGACTTGGAGCTCTACTGCACATGAAAGTGTGTGGGCATAATTTTTGCCCATTATTGAATAAGGGGAGATACTGGTGAAATAGAGAATGTCAGTATTGTTATAGGCTTTACTTTTTTTTTTCTTAGATTTTTATATTATGCTGTGTTAATTACAGTATTAGGAACTAATGCTAAATCTTCAACAACTGTAAGCTGTAATTACTACTATAAACTTTGAAATAAGGTAGTGGTAATTGGTGAAGATAGTTATAAAAATCATTTTATAAGATTGATGTTTATCAGTTACACCATTTAAACCCCTGATTTATACAAATTTTCACCACTCGGTCTGAAAGACAGGGTCACAAAAATGCCTTTCCCTCGCCATCCATTTGGAGTATTTCTATGGTAGACTTTACAGAAGGTTTGAGGAGGCTTCCAGAGCTTTCCCTAGCATCTCCTTGTTGTTACTTGTTCTCAGAGTTGCTCACAGTGAGCTGGCTTCTTCGAGTTCCTCTGGCTGCCATGCAATGTCCTCTTGTACCCAGTTCTTTGCTGAGGAGAGAAAGCTGTGTTTGTGTTCACAGGAATGGTAGCCTCGGAGGCAATAATGAGTAAAGGAAACATTAAACCATGAAATGTCTGTAAATACAAGAATATCCTGCTTCCTGTAGTGCCTGCTTCTAAGCTGGAATGGTAGCAAACATGATGTAGCAGAGGGCCTGTACTGAAAATGTGAATTTTCCCTGCTCTGCTGCTTCTGTTCTGTGTGGGCTGGTGAGGGAGCACCTGCTTCTGCATTTGAAGCACTTGGCAGTCGCATGTGGCAAGACACCTACGCTGTAGCATCAGGGACTGGCTTGTACGTCCTGGGTGTGGTTTCACCGTAACTTAGGTCTAAGTCCAGGTTTCTGCTTTCCCACTCGCCAGCCTGTCACCCAGCCTCTTGTTCCTGTCCACTCCTTGTAGATGCTGCTGTGGCTTTGTACATCTGCATGTACAGCTACTGCAGGGAGCTGTCGCATTATGTATTATTTTAGCTTTTTTTCTTTTTCTCTTGTGTCACACCTTTATGGCTGCTTACATTACTCTGCTTCCGCATTGTTTTTTTTGCTAGATAACCCCCTGAGCTGGCTCACATATGGTCACATGTTCACTGGCACGTGGGAAAAGATGGCAGCAACCTGGATGTATATTGCCTTAATGTGTTCTGGATTTCAGGGTGCCGTGTCAAGTCTTAATCAAAATTTATTGTGACCTGATTCCAGGTGGTGTTGGAGGGTTTGTATAGTCATCAGCGGCAGAAGGAATTGAAGGAGATCTATGTCTTTTTAGGACTAGACCGTAAACAGATTAACTTTGCAGAATATCGGCAAATACCTAAACTGGACCTGTTGAATGTGATTATTTATCTTCATTAACCCAGTTATATCACTGCATATTTCTCTGTCAATCTTCTAGTTTCTGGTAGCTCACTGGATTAGGACTAAATACTCTGCAAACAAATTCAGTGTCGTCAGTCCCAACTGCTGAAAAACAGTAATCAGGTAGAGGGGGAAGGGGGAGTTGCTCTTGCTCTCATTAGTGACAAGGCTTAACATTTTGGCTTAAAAAAAAAATTAAGCTAAACCCAGGCAGCAAGATCTAATTTTCAGCCCTAATTTGTTTTCCACGTCTCTTTCACACCCATTAAAGGCCAGACATATATTTTTCCTTAACTATAAGCCAAAATTCTCACATAACCACACGATTCTAGGAAGTGGGACTACATGAAGAACAGAGAATATAGTGATGCGCACAATAAACCTCTGCCAGTTGGCCACGCAGGCATTATACTGTGCGTAACAACAAGTTTTCCATGTGTTTGCATCAGTACCTTCCTATTCAGCACCCACACAATTCCTGTGGCTTTGGGTGTGTGAAGATATTTTTCCATGGGGAGAGGGAAGGGGTCCTCACTGGTGCTTTCCCACATTTACATTTCTTATAACATTTTATTTATATCTCGTACTTTTTGTTCTCAATAGCAAACATGTCTCATTGTGCTTGCTAGCTGCTTCAATCTAAGTAGACCAATTAAATTTCCAGGAAAGCAAGGTTTGTTCCTTGAAAAACTGGGTTTGGGGAGGGTTGTACCAAAATCAGTTTTCCCCGCACACATCCCTACATCCCTTTTGGATGGACTTTTTTTTTTCTTTAGCTGTAATTTTCAGTACAAAGCTGCATCACTTGTTACAGTGTTGCCAAGTATTTTTGATTATGATACAAGTCTTTTTTTTTAATGTTTTTTTATAAATCTCATTACTGGAGCCATAAGATAATTAAAAATGCTATGGGGTGCTAAGGCTGGAAACATACATTCTAAAAGAACAAAATAAGGACAAATGTGTTCAAGATTTTTATTTTTTTGTTGTTATTGCTATCTCATGGTATGTTGATACCAATGATTCTTTATTGTTATCTTCAGCTGATGGTACTAACAATATTGAAGCCAGATACCTGGTACAGGTTTCTGCTGTTGGTAGAGCTGATGGAGCTCTTGACGTTGTGCTGATAGAAGTCATCAGCATGGTATGACATACAAGCGCAGTTTTGTTGATATTTTGGGAATTGCTTTGGGTGCGTAGTATATGCCACAAAAGTGGCGTTTTGCCAGTATACTTATGGCTGGGTATGTTTTGCTGTGTAGCTTATCAGTCACAACTTTGTATCTTCTGTCCTGCAGGGCTCTGACAGCTATCAGTAGTGGCAGCAAGAAATTTTACAGTTTTCAAAGTGGAACTTCATCTGTCTGTGAAAGAGGTTATATCAGGTGTTTGCCAAGAACATCAGACAGGATAACTTCAGAGGCCCTTTCTGTAGGGGAGGACAGTTTGTCCCAGTTCAGTTTGCTGTGTATTGCTCATCCTTATCTGTATGTACTTAACTGTGCTCAGGACTGGTACAGGTAACGTGACAACCACTGTGCTCAGCAATGGTTCCACCATGCAGTCTGGGCAAGGCCAAGCTTTCAAGTGTGTTTCCAAGCCCTTTGATGTTTTAATGGCATTTGCATCTGTCAAAATGGTTTGGTGCAAACATTAGCATTCTTTAATCTGAGACACAAAAACAGCAGCGTGGGATTCTGGCTCGTGTTTCTGCAGCATAGTAAGAGACTATGAAATTTCTGCTGCTAACTAGATAATCCTTCCCATCTAGGTGCTGAATCATTGTTCAAAGAGAAACTGGGAACTCTTCTAGTTTGTAGCAAACCTGCTATCTGGGAATGTGTATAGCATGCTGCTAGCAGCCAGCATCACATAAAAAAATCAGAGCATGCATCTCGAAGTCCTTGCCTCCTTTTGTGCCCCAGATGTTTCTGGCGGTCATCTCTCCATCCCCAGACTTTGTAAAGACCCCTGCATAAAGCAACTTGGAGTGGCTCTGTGCGTTGCTTTTGCTGCAGGAATTCTTCCTCTGTCTGCACAGTAGTGTCAATAGTCTTTCTAGTAAGCTACAGCAATGAGAACCATACATTCTTGTTTGTTCCTGTTCTAGAAGATTCCAGAATACCAAGGCTTATCCACTGCTTTTGTGAATATAAAACTTAAGGTCTGCTTAA
Source organism: Buceros rhinoceros silvestris (assembly GCF_000710305.1). Taxonomy (NCBI): domain Eukaryota; kingdom Metazoa; phylum Chordata; class Aves; order Bucerotiformes; family Bucerotidae; genus Buceros; species Buceros rhinoceros. Next base: position 25,779 of record NW_010425067.1, on the reverse strand, counting down.
AGTGAATGGGTTTTTTGATATACAAACATCCTTATTTTATCTTAGGACTGAATAATTGCATCTCTGGGAAGAGCAACATGTGATCAAAGCCACAGTCTTCACTCACCGTTTGGCAAATGTTCAGTAGCAATTTCCAAGGTGAAATTTTGTTCTACCCAAAATGATGTTTCTTTGGTGCTCTTTTTTGGTTTTTTGTTTGTTTGTTTCTTTGTTAGCATTAAGTATTATAATCTACTTAAATGGAAACAAGTGTAGGAAAGGTATAATTTATTTTCTGAATTAGAGGATCATTAGCTAATTGATAGGTTCAGTGTATCTTGAGTGTGCCTACCATGAGTGAAAGCTAGTGAGATGCTACTGGGATTGTTAAAACTCAAGCAAACTCTCTGCACTGGTGAGACCGGGAAGTCTCACTCATTTTTCTTAAGCTTCAGGTGCATTTTCCGGGAGATCAGGTACTATTGACGTGTTTGTTTTTCTTTCCCTTGCCTAAGACACTGGAGGCAGCTCCTCATTCCCAGAATACTAACAGCACATAGAGTCTAGTGCTGTGCAAAGCTGTCTATGTTATTTTGGCACATACCTTTTTAGATTACTTTTCTTATTCTGTATGTTCTTTCCTTCAGAAAGCTCCATCTGCTCTCCATACCCTCAAAGCTGTCTCCACGTAACATTATTTCCCTCCTTCATTCTTATCTCCAGCACCCTGTGTAATCTTTTCCTGAGCTCAAGAGTTTTGACCCTGCTCCTTCACCTTTCTTGATGGGCTGGACGGTGATAGAGAAGCCCAGGAGTGGTGTGTGAAGATTGGTAACTGTTTCTTTGCAGAGGAATCAGTACATGCAGCAGCCATCTTTCATGTGGAGGGAGGCATCCAGCTGAGAAAATCAGGCCTAAGCATGGCATGAGTAGCTGTATCAAAATGAAAACTGAAACTTGCTTTGTGTTAGGGCAGTTGCTCCGACCCCTTTCTTGAATGTCTCACCAAACTGAAAGAAAGCTTGGCTTCCCCGGAAAGATAGTAGCTCTGGTGGAAACTCTCGTGCATGGTGAGTTCTGGATTTTGTATGGAGGGAGCTAGCACACACATTAGGGCAGTTGCTCCGACCCCTTTCTTGAATGTCTCACCAAACTGAAAGAAAGCTTGGCTTCCCCGGAAAGATAGTAGCTCTGGTGGAAACTCTCGTGCATGGTGAGTTCTGGATTTTGTATGGAGGGAGCTAGCACACACATTCCTCCCCCAACTCCTTTTAACTGATAAAGCCAAGCTGAAAGCACAGGAAGGGGCTTGGAGCAGCCTTGTGGCCCTTTGGGTGGAAGTTACAGCATACACAGAGCTCTTCCCTGCCTGAGCTGCAACACTTAAAGCTGGCTTTGGCATTTCTACACCAAGCTGTGGCTGCACCAGCAAAGATATGCCCAAGGGATGGATTCCTTGGGAAAGCCTTTTTTTTAATAAGAAAATCAGTGTCCTTGTTCACACCACTGTATATGCCCAAGGGATGGATTCCTTGGGAAAGTCTTTTTTTTAATAAGAAAATCAGCGTCCTTGTTCACACCACTATTGTGAGTGGCTTTTTCCTCTCATGGCCAGAATCTCTCACTGCTACATCGGTGAAAAGGAGGAGAGCCAGGGAGAAGACTCCCTCGTGCAACAACTGGCAGCCCAGTGGTTTGAGGAGCATCTCTGGCTGCTGGTGCAGCTCAGGCAGGGCATCCAGGCCCAGCCTGTTGTTGCAGGGCAGGGCTTTCTTTGCTGGGAGTGTGTTTGCAGCCTGGGTGTGTGGGCCGCCTTGGTGCCTGCAGCACTAGGAGCGGGATGGGGAGCACGGCCACCCAGCCATGGGGGCCAAGGCTGGCCAGGGGCACCCAGCAACAGATGGGTAGGGTGAAGATGGCACATGGAAAGCTAGGTTTCTCCCCAGTTTTGGAGGAGGATCTCAGGGCTCCACTTAATTCTGTGTTGCCTTGTTTCCTGGCTAGTTGAAGGGCTTGTCTGTGCTTGATAGCACTTGTTATTTCTCCTTTCTTGTTTGTTGGAGGAAGGGGGCAGGGAAGGTGAGGTACTTTCTGTTTAAAACCAGAAGTGTTTGTCATCTCCATCCAGGTGAACTAACCCACAGTGGAAGGAAGTATGACATTCATATTGCCTTTTGTAATTTGGGAAAGCTGTGGATGAATGCATGCATCATTGCAGGAATTGCTTTGTTCACTAGTGCTTTCAACTGCTGGCCTGTTTTGCTTATCTGACCACTTTCTGCATCCTTCCTCTCTCAAATTTTGTGCTCCCTACTGCAGTATGAAGAAGCATTGCCCTTTTGTTTTCATGTTGCCATGTGGCTGGCTGCACCCTCTCATGGTTCCAGCTTGAAGTGAGTTTGTGCACCCAGAGTCATCTACAAGCCAGGTGCATGTGAATTGAAGTCCTAGCTTGCCAGGTCCTCTTGGGAGAATAGTGTGGCTAGCTTTATCTCAACAGGGGACATCAGATCGCCTCATTTGACAAATAGAGTCAGAGCATATGAAAGAGTGATGGCAAGCTCAACATCTGATCCAGAAAGACGTGAAAGATCAGTAAGCCCTGACAGTGGTAACAGGAAAGTTTCTGGGAGTTTGTGTAACATGGTAGAAGCTGGCAGTTGCCAAACAGGCTCACTCCTGTATTCTTGTCTGTCATGTTACTAGCCCTACTGCAACTGCTTATTTGAAAATTGCTTTGGCTAGCCCAGCTCCTGGCCCCTCTGGAAGACCAAGCTGCCCCGCAATGGGAGCATAACATGGCAGTGCTCCACAGGCAATCTGTTCTGGTTAACTACTGGGCCCTTGTACCTCTTCTCTAGGTGAAGGCTACTGGCATAGTCAGTTTTGTTTTATTATTCCCTCTTCTATGTCCATGAAATCCTTGTTGCAGAGACATCTGTGTCTTTCACTACAGTGCACAAACCTTCAGGCAGGAGCTTAACTGTTTCCCTGACTAGATGCATAAGTCTTCCCCCACTGTCTCTGCAGAAAGTTTGTCTGTCCCTTCTCCTGTCTCACTTTCCAAAGCTTCTCTCTTGCTCTCCCTGAGGTGTGCAAAACACCTGACAGTAATATGATGAGGCAAATCTCACTTGGCAGCTTCCAGTGTTGATCTGCTATGCACCTCCCTCTACCCTGTCTCCAAGTATCATCATGGAACTGCTCCAAATACAGCTTTAAACTTGTCCTTTCACCTGTCCAAATCCCTCTCAACAGAGCCAAGGAAGTGGAAACTGGTTCTTTACGTTTAATAAGAGGAAATTCAGTGTTATATACATCTGTAACAGCACAGTGAGCAAGAGTTCTTCCCCTCACAGAGTGTGGGCTTGAGTTCGAGGATCTTTCTAGATTTTTATAGGCCATCCTGTCTTTTGTAGTAGCATATCCTCCTTAGCAATCAGCTTGTGACCAAGAACACCTTAAACAGTCTTCCTGCTCCTGGGGAGCCTGTTTTTGAAAACTGTCTCAATTAGGTGTGAGAAGCAGAACTTTTCTAGTCATATAGCAGAGGAGGCTCAAGTTAAGTAGCTGAAATGCTAAGAGCACTGTAGCACGAGAGTGATCTGATGTGATCATGGAACCTTTGTTAATGGAAGGGTACATGTGGCTATTGGGGACCACGAAAGTAAAGTTGATCCTGCCTTGGACAAGGTGGCTGCTTTTCTGTGACCCTGCTGCTTTTCTGTGCTGTGTCAAGCTCTCTTGTTTCTGTGCTGGAGCTTCCTGTTGGCAGTCCTGTACCTTCCCACACGTAACAGTTTCAAAAGACAGTTTAGCAGCACCGAAGTAGTAAGCAGTAAAATATGGTAGAAGCCCCATGGGGCTGAATGAAAATCTCTCTTTGAAACACACTGCTAAGTTGAAATTATTTACAATTACTTGCTACTTGAGGGAGGGGGATGGGGATCCAAATTGCCAAATAATCCCAGTTTTGGGCTTGGGTTTATAAGAAAGATTATTTTTTCAAAATAAACAAAACTTAAAAGATTACATAAGAAAAAACACACAGGAACAAAGTTAACTGATGAGTTAACTCAATTAGTTAATTCAAATTTTCCCCCCATTTTTTAGAAAGCTGTAAGATGGTGATGATCCCCATGATTAAGATGTATCTAACTCTAGAGCATGGGCTCTTTGCTTTCAGAGCAGTTGTTCTGCTTCACTTGACAAAAGGGAAAATATAAGCTAAAACACCTTTCAGGTTGGGCATGCCCTGGCCATGGAGTTAACTGTGACAATTAGTCCAAATGTAATCATGCCCTTTAGTGCTTTTACTTTCTGTGCAAGATCAGCAAAAGTTATTGTGACTATAGAGCCACTCCAGTACAAGGAAATCACCACTGATCTCAAAGATTTCTCTTCCCATGCAGAGACCATCCTTTCTCTGTGAGTCTCCCAAGTTGAGATTGTCACACGTACCCCGTAACAGCAGTTCAAACTCTGTAAAAGATGCTGTTCTCAAAATTGTAGAGAAATTAGGAATCCCAGAGAAAGAAAAAGCATATAGATTTGGTTGTCTGTTTTGTGCAAGAAAAGGAATTTTTTTTTTGCATGAGCTTTGTGAGCGGTCTAGAGCAGGGCCTTGGGGTGTCTTTTTCCACTAAACAGTCAGTGGGCTTTTACCTGAAGAAATGTGGAATGGTTTCTCTGACCAAAAGATGCAGGACTATGCATTTGTGTCTGGAAACCTCAATGTCTGTAAGACAGGATGAAGGAGGAGAACGCTGAGGCTTTGTTCAGAGGCAAGTCTGACTGTGGCTGCATGTTGCATCAGATCCTTCAGGCTAAATTACAAATTTTGGTGTGACTGTAAGGTGCCCAGTGTATGTGAAGAAGCCGGAAGCAGCAATTTACAAGTGATTTCTGATAAGCAGGAGATAGGGAATAGAAAACACAGAGTGGAACACTAGAGAAAGTGTTCCAAGGGCAGAAGAAAAGGGAGGAGAAGCCACTAAGGTTTGTTTTTTTCTCATGTCTTTTAAAGTAGGGATTGTGGGTCATGGAATATGTAGAAGCCAGGAAGATAAAAGTGGTGAATCAGATTCTACCATCCTTTTCACAGACATTTCCCAAATGCACATTCCCTAGTGCTTTGTCATGTCTGAACTTCAAATGCAATAACGGATGGGAAATTCCACTATATCCATTGGGAAACTGTCCAACAATCTTGAGATGACTTTTTTTTCCTCCCTCCTTAAATGAGTAGACTAAATGATGATACACTTTTGCTTTGTACTTTGTAGTTATGTCCAGACACAGCAGAGGTACTTCTCTCAACCCATGTGGTTTACAACCTTCAAATATCTTGTGTCTTGTGTCATGTCCTAGTTAGCTGTTAATCAAGTTTTTACATTCCTGTGTCTTATTAATCAATTCCTGTGTACATTTACAATAAGGGCCCTGTATTGCACATTCATACACAGATATCTGTGAAGAAACCCATCAGCTCCAAAGAGCAGACCTTTCTCTATTGAAGTCGAGATCTTTAAGACTCAGGTAGCCCCTAGAAGAGGTCATGAGTATTTGTCCACCATGGCCCACAAAAATTAATGGAGATTTTGGTGATTTTCTTGTTCCCTGGATGCCTTCTGGCATCCTCTTTTATGTTCGAGTTGCTAGCCATGGCAAACACTTCCCATAGGCTGCACTGCAGCTGTTACGGAGGGATCAGCATTTCTGCTCTTTGACCCAAGTCACTTTCTGGGTTTGCATATAAAACTAAAGAGACACTAGTAGTTCTATTTTGGTGTTTTTCTCATACTGCAAGCTTACATCTGGTGTTTGCCTAATCTCACTCTTGGTATTTGTTTCCTAATTCTTATCACCCAGTAAGTATGTAATTTTGTGTTTTTTCTCAGCTGCATTAACACCTGTTTTTTAAAGTCTCTTAAGCCAAGTAGATCCACCATGTCATTCTGTAGTAGTAACAGAAAAATGCATTTTTCTTTAGCAGGATGTGTCACTGATGGAGTCTGAAGAAACCAGTGAGGGAGGTACTGCTCCCCCAGAAGCCATCAGCACCATTAGGGAAGCTTGGGATTCCACAGCAGTCAAAAAAGAGCATCATGCCCCTCACACATCAGCCGAAATGAGCACCAGCCTGTCTGACTCTGCAAAGGGAGTGAAGCTCAGCACTCCCAAGGACTGCCTTTCTGCTCCAGGGAAAGCAGCAGAGATGCTGGGCAGACCCTCTAACCCTGTGCAAAAAGTGCCAGCAGGACTGGAACAAGAGCAAGGTGATGCAGAGCCTCGAAAGAGATTCTCAGAATTGGAAGGAGAAATGCTTCTAGAGGAGGGTGGACTGGATTGTTCACTGAAGCTTAAGCAAGTAGAGCACATTGACCTGGAAATCAACCAGGATTCTTTCTGTCTCAGCACAGTCCAGGATGAGCCAGCCCCTGGCAATGCCATCCTGCAGGCTGTGGACCTCAGCATTGAGTTTCCTCAGTGCCAGGAAGAAGTAGCTTTTCACAGCTCAGTCCTTCAGGCTCAGCATCCAAAATCTCCTTTGGCTGATGCTATTTCCTCTCAGAGAGAGACACCTAAGTGCTTCTTGGTGTGTAAAACCGTTTCAGAGGGGCATTATAAGGCTGAACCGTTTCTGGATAAGATCTCCACAGATTCTTCACAAGAGGTTGACACGGGTGCAGAGCAGAAGCAAAGAGGCAAAAAAGTGGCACCAGCAACTGATGAACAGCCTACCTCAGAGGAAGCAGTAGAGGACATTGCTAAACCTTACATTTCTGAAGATGCTAAGGAAAGCATAAGAGCACTACAGCGTTTGGAAGAGAACATAGAGTCTTCCTCTTCCCATCGATTGTCTTCCACTTTAACAGATAATGGCCAAATAAGTTCACTACAAGTAGAAGGAAACATTTCTGCTGATGAAACAAGGAGTAGCAGCGTGGTCAAAGACCAGGAAACGCAAATGGTTTGGGAAGAAAATTCATCCGTTTCCAAATGCCTTCATCTTGAAGATGATTCCAGAAGAACAGAGGGTAGACATGCCTCTCCAGCAGAGAGTGCTTTCCAAATAAAGGATGCTGCTAAAAAAATAGAGGAATATAAGGAACCAGCACAGGAGGATGCAGTGTCTGAAGTTGAGCAGGAAGAGGAGAAGAGAGAGTGCAAAGAGCAGAATCTTTTGGAAGAAGGAAAATCTTTGAACACCAAAGATCAGAAAAACAAGGAAGAAAATGGGCAGGAACAACAACTGCAGAGGGAGGAGCTCAAACTGGAAGAAGAACTTCAAGAAGAACCCAAACAGGAGGATCTATCATCAGCTTTCATGTCAGAGATATCTTCTATCTCCAGGAATAATGTGGACCTGTGTGGTTTGGAGAATGTATCTTCGACTGAGCAATTGGGATCAGCGTTTCCTCCTGGGAAGCCTGTCTATGTGGATCAGCATCCTGGTGAGGATGTACTGCCGAAAGCTCATGTCACAGAAGCAGGTTCTGGGTGTCAGCCACCTGCTGTCAGCTCTCTGTCCTCAAATAACCTGAACACAGTGGGTGAAACTCCAGTGGTGCCTCCACACACATGCCATATCTCTGACCAGGCAGAAGATCTAGAAGACTCTGGCCGCTTTTCCATTGGTGGTCAGGATATTGGAGATGACTGGGATGACAGGACAAAACTGAGCAGGGAGGATGAGCACAGTGAAGGGCATGGAAAGGCTGTCCAGAGGTTTGATATAAGAGATGCACCACTCTGTGGAGGAGAGGCAGCACCTTCTAGCGCAAAGAAACCAGAGGCTTCTGTTTCAGCACACCCTTCCTCTGGTACCAAGAACTTGGAGCCACGTAATCCCACAGATCCTAATTCCGTTACAGAAAATTTGGGAAAAGATGATCTTCAGGACTTCATTCCAGCTTTACCCTCAGAGCTCACCTCTATGACTTCATCATCTGGTCCACAGCAACAGGCTGCTAGTGGAACAGCCTCTGTGACCCCTGAGGACTGTCCCAATGCCAGCCTTAACAAACTGCTAGACTCTGTAGAGAAACCAGCCAACAAAGCTGCTTCTGTACAAGTGCAGGACCCAACATCAGGGGAGATTGCTGTTGTAAGTACTGATCCAGGGGAGGCCAACACTTCTCATGAACTCTTTACTTCTGAGGAAGGCTTTCATGAAGATGCTGGTGGCCAGTCTTCTTTCTCTGTGATATACACGAGCCATCTTCCTCTAGAAGGGAGCCTTCCTGAGGATAGGAGGACTGTGGCTATAATTGCAGGGCCTCTGGAACCACCCCAAACACCAGGCAGGACTTCCACTCCCCTGAACCACCCAGAGACAATTCATCAAAACCTCACAGAAAAAAGTGCCATTATTCAAGGACAAGAAATGGGAGCACATGTGGATCATGAAGCACAACAAATACCTTTACTTGATCAGTCTGACTGCAGTTTGCACCAAAAAGAGCCTGGATCCAGAATCTCCAGTGTCCTGAGCACCCTAACTTGGCCCTCTGAAGAAGATATGGAAGATATGGTCTTTGCCGTGAACCAGCAAGAACAACCTGTGTCCCCCATCTCCCACTCAAGCCTACCTCTGGTGTCTGAGCCTGATACTAAACAGCTTCCTCATCCTCCTTCCCATGTCCAAAGCCCCAGTCAAGCTCAGGCCCCTGCACTTAATGCAAACCACCTTGCTCAATCTCCAGCCCTTGAAAGTTACCAGTCACTGCCTCCTGTACCCAACTCCAGGCCACATCTCAACTGTGGTATGGTCAGTAATAAGTTACTAGCCATTGACCCTCCTATAAGCCATTCTCTCTGGACTGCCACCTCTGTGTCTGATTCTAACACTGTGACCTCTGCTTCTGATGGAGAAGATGTAGCAGAGAAAGATGGCCTTGTCCCAGAAACGAGAGAGTGGAATCTCAGTGACTCAGGTACCCATGACACAGAAACTTCTGATGACTCAGGGGTCAGCTTGTTGGCCAAAAGTTTTTCTGCTGTTGGCTGCTCTGACACCAGCCCTGAAACAGTGGACCAGCACATGGATATACAGTGTAGAAAATCCTCACCTGACCACCCTTCTTGGCCCTCACTTGAAGGCCTGATAACAACCACAGGCTCCAAGAACAGAGACTGTGCACAGCCACTTCCAATGCTAGCATTCACCAATCCAATCCACTTCCTCCAGCTCAGCCCTCCATCACCACCAACCACCCCAAGGACTTGCCAAGAAGAGGAGATGTCAGGGAAGCTGAGATGGGAGCAACAGGCAGGCATCTTTGGTGTGGACACAAAGAACATCCAGGCTCCATTGGCAATCACAGAGAAAACAGAAGGTGAGAGGAGGGACAAGCAAAGGCTCGAAGGAGGAGGAGGAGAACCCCACTTGGTAGCTCAGCCAAAGGAGGAAATGCCCAGACATTCACCCTTAGAAAAATCATCAAGTTGGCCAGACAAAAAACCAATCAGGGTAGTGGCACGGGAGCCAGCAGCCAATCAAGAAAACCCAATTAAACGCCGTGTAAAAAGCAAGGACTGGCACCGTCAGGGCCTGAAGAGGACATCAGTACCACCAGACATCTTACAGGGTGAGTTGTCTCCTTCACTCCTTTCCCTCCCCCCTCCACTCCGAACTTACTGCAGATACCAAAAAAATAAGAGTTAAACTAAGTAGGTGATGTGACAGAGAGGCATGAGAGCTGAGAGCTCAGCATTGCTCTTGGGGCCTTTCTGGTAATAGTCCTCACTCCAGCACTGCAGCCCCCTTGTCCTGCCCCAAGCTTCCCGCTCCCAGCTTTCCCCTAGCTCCTCTCCGCTGCCCTGTAACCAGTGCATCCTGCTTGTTCTCTTGAGTACGGCTGTGCTCTAGGGCTCAGTCCCCTCATTTCACATTAACACTGCAACAGACAACTTCTCTCACTTCACAGATTCCTCACCCCTCGACTTCACATCCAGTTTCTCATCTTGTCCCTTCTCCTTGTTTAATGATCTGCCACCCTTACTTAGTGACGCAGGTTATTTTGGCCTACCTGCAGGAATGAGTTGCCTAGTGGAGCTCAGTTCAGAGCTTCTGCTGGTCATCTCTGCTGTCATCACATGGCTGTTGCATGTGCCCCATTTCCAAGCAGTAAGGAAAATGCATGCACATACCCTCTGTAGCCTGTATCTGTTACCTCATGTTTAGTTCCTTGTTTACTTGTTACCTCCCTTCATTTTGCAGCTGACACCTTTAGGTTCCAGTTTGACCTTCTGAAAGAGATGATATTTCTCAGAATGTAGGACTTGAGATTACAGATAGGAATGGAAATTTGTCAAACCCAAGGTCCCAACTTGCATAGAAGCCAAATTTCTGATGTCTGGAATGGAAAACATGTGTCTTCTGTAATGCATCTCATTCAGACAGGACTTACTGCCAAGATGCATGTCCGTTCTTTATTACATCTTACCTGATCTTTAAACATGCTTTCTTCTTCTCAGCTCTTCCTTAGTTTATTTTCCAAGCTCTACAACATGCTGAATTTTTGGCGCAGAGGAAAACAAAGAGAGTGTAGAGGGGTGTAAAAAGTTTGGCAGCGCTTGAATCAAGATTTGTTTGTGTATTTGACCTGTAAATTCTTAGTTCTGAATTCTAAAACGTTCAAGGCAACGGTTCTGTCTTTCCCCTGACTCATACTTGCAGTTCAGTCTTTGGGCTTTCTTCCTCCTCCTGCTTCCATTAAGTAGAGTTTTTTTCACACCTTTTTCAATTAAATCCCTTACAAAACAAAGGAAAAATCCACATTTTCCCCATTTTGCATAAAGAGAATATGACTCAAGCAGCAATTTATGAATACTTACATAGTACATTAATGTGAGAATTGGATTACAACATTCATTCTCAGGCCACATCCCTTCTAACCCTCTTCACAGGAGTGATGTTGGTAGATGTCCAGCATTGTTGCCCTAGAAGTCACTGAGAGTCTTTTGTGGATGTTGAGCCCCAAAAGAAAGTGTAAGACTTTCAGACTTGACTAGTGACTTTGGGTTCATGGATCCTCCAATGCCTGGCTCAAGTTGCTGAAAGGGGAAAAGCAGCACCGAATAGGGACCACAGGCAGTATATTCACTTGGACAGCTGAAGAGGGAAGCTCTTCGAGTTACTGTCATTGCTGAAAGTGTCAGCCTTTTACTTTGCACAAAAAGCAAATGTGGCTAAGTAACAGCTATAAAGTGTAAGTAATGTCAAGGGTTATTAAAACTAGAATGTTTCTGACCCAGAAGTAAAGGTCAGGAGGGCACCTGTACTCCAACTCAAGACCACCACTTAAGTGGGATATAACTAAATGGTATCTGTATCATTTGGATAGTAGCTTGACTCTAAAAATGGATTTATGTGTTTACTTTCTAACTGTCTTACATGCAGAAATTCCTTCTGTTCCTTCAGAGGAAGAAGCTCCAAAGGCACGCAGGGAACCCCCAGTCAGTTCAGAAACAGTTATATTGCGGTAAGTCCCTAAGAATTTGCCTCCATTGCTGTGTAGCACAGACACCTGACATTGTCTGTTGTTCCTGAGGGACCAAAGATAAGGAGAAGAAAACTGTAATAAAGTGACTTAGGCCTGTGTTTCAGTTGATGCCCTCTGGGAGAGGACCCCACTGAAACAGGAATTTCTGTCCCTTTAGGAAAGTATTTTCATTTAGCTAAACTTTGTTCTTTAAGTAAAGCATGTGGATCTTGAGCTTGTTGGAAAAAGTGGTCCTTGCTGTGACAGTTCTGTTACTATGAGTTGGATAAGCTATCTCTGGCACTGTGCTCTTCATTCACTCTTTGTTTCCAAATCCTTATTCCCTGATAGAGAGAAGAAACCTGCAGACGCAATAGAGAACTTCAAACGCCGGCACTCCAAACTAATAAACTCTTGTAAGTACCTTCTGCCTGCTGTGGCAGACCCCTCTCCTCCATCATCTCTCACCCTTGGAGTGAGCACAAAGGAGAGGGGCTCCACCACATGGGAGCAAGGAGGGAGTGTTAAGAGAGTGGCGTTCAGTGGAGGAAGTGAAACCAGAGCCCTCCAGTACTCTTGGGCAGCTGGTGAACTCTGCTTGTAGCAGTTCTAATGTATTCAGTTACCCTAATCTGAGACAGTAACGGAGTTTTCTCCAGATTGAAGCAGAGGGTGAGTAGCTGCTATAGAAGGTGTAAATGTTATGTGCCTCTCTTCACAGCAAGATTGCTGTATCAGGAGTACAGTGATGTGGTTCTGAACAAGGCCATTCAAAGCCAGAAGAGAGTGGATTCTTTCGCAGAGGATATAGAGTCGAGTTTCCCAAGCTCACCAAGGCTACGGAGGAAAGTGCTGTCTCCCCAGGACTCATATTTGCAACGTCTGTCAATCTCATCTAATGCATCCCTCTGGCAGGACATCCCCATGATACGGGGCAGCAGAATGCTACTCAATATGTCCCGTGATGAGCAGAAGCTACAAGAGGTAATGGACAGATGTAACAAGGTAGATGGTGGTCTGTAGTCAAGAAAGAGCCCCCAGAAGGGTGGTTAAAGCAGAGAGTGAAAATTTTGATGTGGAAATGCAGGTGGTTGAATGTAGCGATCACCTCTACTCATGTAAGCAGCATGGGATGTGGTACCAGTGCTTGTGAAAGTAGTACAGTGCTGAAATTCAGAATTGTAGAAAAAAAGGAGCACTGAAGGATAGACTCTGGACCACGTCAGTAACTTCATGAAAACAGACATAGGCAAACTGGAACAAGATAAAATGAGGAATTTCAAGAGTGTTCAATGCAAAAGAGAATATTAAAGTAGAAGACTTCCAGCCTTCTCCCACACATAAGCTTATGAGAGATGCTAATAAAACCACAGTGAATTGTAGTTCCTGTGGTAGAGTGTGAGTTAACCTGAGTTAAATTGACCTGTGTGAGCTGCAGGGCTGAGGGGAAACAATAAGATATATGGGTTCAGCAAAATGGTACATACTGAAACTGGGGAAGGAAAATGAGAGGAACTGAGAAGTGGATGGGGGAACCTAGAGAAAGAGGAGAAAACGGCAGCATAGGAAACATGATGAAGGAGAAAAATGCAGGTGATGCGGATGCTGGAAAATTTATGGGAGCACTAGGGAACCTAGTGAAAGTAGAGTTGAGGAGGAATAGAAAGTAAAATGAGAGCAGATAGCTATTTTTCTTTAAGTAATACAACAAGTCTGTCTTCTCAAGAAAGGCAGGCTATATATAATGGCATGCTTGCCCTTCATTCCTACAGCCTCTCTTCTGTAATTATGTACTGCTTAGATCATGTACTGGGAGGCTTTCTTGCTTTGCTCCTGTCTCCTCTCCGTAAGATTCCTCACAGACTTGCGTAGCCTACTGATGCTGTGCTCCCTTATTTCATCTCTTAAGGCCAAGTTTGAGTTGATAATGTCTGAGGCTTCATACTTGCGCAGTTTAAATGTGGCAGTGGATCACTTCCAGCGATCAGCAGAGCTCCAGGCAATGCTCACCAATCAAGAGCGTCAGTGGCTTTTCTCCCGCCTTCATGATGTACGTGATGTCAGTGCCAGGTGAGATATGGCCCTTTGCTTCCAGGATTAACACCCACCATGAAGCACAGACGCAGCTCATCATTTTCATCAATAACATCTCTCACTCCTGTTCTGAGTGTTCACTGACCTTCAAGGTAGATACACACATGTAGCACTTTGTGATTGCATGCCAAGGCTGCCCTGAAAGGAACATTCGCCTTTTTAGGTGACACCGCAATGTAAATATTATGGCGCAATTGTGCACGGAGCTCAATGCAGGAGATCAAAATGCTGCTGTAGCCATGTGCTAAGTACAACTAAACTTGACTTAACTAGACCTCAGCCCAAATCAAATGCAGCTCCTGCCAAATTCCAGACAAAAGAAGCAGCTGTAAAGAAGCCCTGACCTCCCCCCACAAAAAAAGAGGGGAAAAAAAAGTGAGTTACAGCCATCACTTGACAGAACCTAATGTGAATCAACTGAGCATAAGTCATAAAATGTAGACATGACCCCACATGCAAGGAATCCTGTATGTTGTAGGATTCCTTTCTGCTTTTTTCCTGCAAGGCTTGGCTACATACATCACTAAGCTAAGTAGGGTTTCCTGCTACCTTTTCCTTTTCTACTAGTAGGATTATTCTGGTGATGTCTTAATTTTCAGTTGTTGCCTGACTGTGCCTTTAGAAGCATGAACTCTCAAGCACAGTGGTCTTTTGCCTTCGCTTCTTTATTGCTGCTATCTAGCCCTAAGTTGTCATTGTACTGGCGTTATGCTCTCTCTCAAAGTAAAGAGCTCTCTTGTGCTTATATGTAGGCTGTCAGGCTTTTAGAGGACGAGGCTGTTCCTGCTTTACTAAATGACACTAATATTTCTCTCTCCTTTTATGACACCACAACCATGTGCTGCAGTTTTCTCTTTGACTTGGAGGAGAAATTTGAGGAGGACATGTTCACCTTCCATGTGTGCGATGTGGCTCTGAAACATGCCCCTGAGTTCCGCAGGGTATATCTACCATATGTAACAAACCAGACATATCAGGAGCAAACCTTCCAACGGTTACTGTAAGTTTTCTCATTTGTTGCACCCTTCTTCCCCCTGACTTCCTTGCTGCACCTTGAATATTCACTCTTTCAAATGGTGGGGAATGCTGCAGGTACAGGCAGTTGGCCAGTGCTCTCCCCAGAAGAACAGGCAGGAACCTTCTTCAGTTCAGTGGCATTTGGGACAGCAGAACAGAGCTGCTGCAGGCCCTCTCCCATAGCAGTGGAAAGGGAAAGAATAATTAATATCTGATTCTATTGCAGGCTATTCTCTCTACCATCTACTGAAGAGAGCAGAAATGACTGTCCTGGATAACGGGTTTCAGCCTGTGGTTTTCAGACTATTAAGAACCCAAAAGTGATAAATTCAAGTGAAACTTCCTACTTCAACAATCCTGTGATTCTGTAATTAAGAAAAATATGGCTGCCGTCAGTAAGCTTAAACAGGCTATCCAGGAGTCTTTAAAATGGATTGAAAATCTTGGGGCCAGAGAAGAATGTCGATCTCCCATTCTGGGTAGCGGAGCGGAACATCTCTTGCCCTCCCCTTCTGTACTCAGTGGTACAATGTGAATAAGACATGAGCCCAGTCCTGAGCAAGGTTTCCTTGACATTTCTGCACTGCTTTCCATCTTAACAACCCAATTCCAGTGAAGCTACAGTGATTCCGGGAGACACTGTTCCCAGCAGGCTATTCAGGCACTGTCTCTGGGTGCTGCTGACTGAGAGAGATCTAGTCTTGCAATTGCTTCCCTTCAGGGAAGGCTGAGTTCCACACAGAAAGGACCTCCAGGATATTGTCTAGGGCAATGTCTACTGGGTCTACACCCTTATTCCTCATCTCTTCAAGGATATGGGATTGTCTGTTATAGTGGCCAGTGCCACTCTACATCATTAGCCTTTTACCTTCTACTGCCCAACATGGAAAACTGGATGACAGTGGCTGTGTCTCAGAGGGTAAGAGAGATATTAGGGGGGAAGGCAGCTTTGCTCAAGAGTAGCAAGGGAGGGGAGGCAGCTGTTTCCAGA
>NW_010425067.1:6409-10055 GCF_000710305.1 Buceros rhinoceros silvestris | reverse complement strand
GAGTGGCAAACCACCACTATCTCTGTGAAAGATGCCCTACTGGTAGAAGGGAATCAAAGGAAGACTATTTATTTGTTATGATGCCTGGATGTCTTCTTTCTTTACCACTCCCACAGAAATGGAAATGCAGGGTTCCAGCAAGTCCTGGAGAGACTGGAAAGTGACCCAGTGTGCCAGCGCCTCTCACTTAAATCTTTCCTCATCCTCCCTTTTCAGCGCATTACTAGACTCAAACTCCTCCTACAGGTAACTCTGGTGATTCTCTGCTTTCCTACAGTTTCTCTCAAGCTGACCCTTCTTCAGGTGTCAAAAGCCATATAAATATGAGATAGCTCCAGGCACTGGATGGAAAGACTGCCTAGAGCCCTTTGTGTTGCACCTGTGACAAGTTTGGAAAGATGCTCTAAAGCCACTCCATTGTGTATATCGTTAATATGCCTTCGAAAAAATAAACCCATTTGTTATTGTACAAATGCCTGCCATGCAATAGACCAGCACCGTGAGTTGGATTTGATAGCCCGTGTGAGGCAATGCAGTCTGTATACCACCTAGGACTTTGCTGCAACACTACTTGAATTGTACTCCAATAAATAATTTTTGGAGCCGCCTTAGAACATGTTGATTTATATTATATTGAGCTTTTTTGGTTTTCTTCTAGGAAAACAAAACAAAGGCTCCTTGGCTACCCTCTGGAAGGCAGTCTGTCTCTACTCTTTGCCTGCAATATTGACAAATAGGATGCTTCCAGATGGGGACCCAGCAAGTCCCTAATGAATTAATTTTTGAGCTCTTCCTATGAATTTTTATTATTACTATGTGAGCCTTTTTTTTAACAAGAGAAAAAGAGTAGCAGGCAAAGAACAGTTCTGTACATAAGGCCATTTGTGCTTGGATTAGTGGTAGCTTCCTCTGCCATGTAACTTGTATGTGATAATTAATACATTTTAGAGTTTTCAGGGATACCCTGTTCAGTGTAGCTTATCAGTGACATTCTGCGTCTCAAATTTACAGCCTTCTACTGCCACATCTCATCACCTAACCACTGCTTTAGTTTCCCTTGAGCCTGGCATCTTGGTGCCTCTTTGTTTCTCCTACCCTTCCCAGGTACATATGTCCAGATTTCCCTGTTTGCGTTATGAAAAACATCTTTTCTCACACAGAATATCCTGAAGAGAACTAGACCTGGGTCTGAGGAGGAAGTGCAAGCAACACAGGCTTATGATGCCCTTGAAAAGGTAAGGCTGTCAATCTGTTCTGCAGCCCTGGAAAAAGAGATCTGTGTTTTTTGATTGATGGTACCCCTCAACGTGAGTCAACAGCGTACCCTGGAAGCCGAAAGAGCCAACTGTATCCTGGGGTGCATTAAGCACAGTATAGCTAACTGGTTGAAAGAAGTGATTGTCCCACTGTACTCAGAATTGGTATAGCCTCCCCTCAAGTACTGTGTGCATTTTTGGGCCCACAGTACAAGAAGGATGTAAAGATATTAGAATGTGTCCAAAGGGGTGAAAGGTCTAGAGGGCAAGACATATGAGGAGCAGCTGAGGATACTAGGTTTGTTCAGCTTGGAGGAGACTGAGGGGTGACCTCATTGCTGCCTACAGCTTCTTCATAAGGGGGAGCAGAGAGGGAGGTGCTGATCTTTTCTGTCTGGATGCAAGGAAATAGCTTAAAGCTGTGTCACGGGAAGTTCAGGTTGGTGGATGTTAGGAAGAAGCTCCTCATAGAGAAGAGTGGTCAGCACTGGAACAAGCTCCCCAGAAAACTGGTGTTCAAGAAAGTGGCAGCTGCCCTGTATCACCTCAGAGGATAGATAGGCAGCTTACAGGCTGAAGTACCTCTGTTTCATTGTGTCCTGTGCTCACGGGTGCTGGCCACAAGCTCTGGGTTGTGGAAAGTCATGGCTGATGTTTATCTAATCAGGCTCCTGTGTTCAGTGGAGGATCTAATAAAAGCTGCTTCCAAATGACTAGCAAGTCAGCCTTTGTCACCTGAGGGAGATGTCTCTAGTATTTCCCCAGTATGCCAAAGTTAAAACAATACTTGTCACAGAGACTTCATCTAAAGAATACCTTCCTTTAAGAAAGAAGGGTGATCATTGTAGGTATGGAGAAGTTTAGTTTGCTAGCCTGGAAAAATACTTCCTTTGCCTAATGAATTGTCACAGATGCTGACTCCTGAGGGGCTCCTGGGAGCAGTACTGATCCTGTCAGGCAGTTCTTCTCCCACCTCACTGATTGTCTGTTTTCCTCTGCAGCTCATCAAGGATTGCAATGAAAATGTCCAGCGCATGAAGAGCACTGAAGAGCTTATTTACCTCAGCCAGAAGATTGAATTTGAGTGCAAGGTAAGCTTGTCCATTCCCTGGGCCTTGCTCTACCCTAATGCATTTTCTCTCTTTCCTCACGAAGTCACTTGCGTTTACACTTTATTCTGCTGTCCAATACACATAGAACTGTTGAATCAGAATGTCATACGCAGGTCAACTCTTCATCAGTGCTTTCCTTGCCTAATCATTCATGTCAGCCTTGAGTTGAAGATGCCTACCACGCTTTAGGCCTGTCTACCTGGAGTGGTGAAAGCACACTTCCTCTAGAGAAAGGTGAAAATGCAGGTCCAAAACTCATGGATCTGCCCCATACATGCTTGACGTAAATGTTTATTTCTATCCTGCAGATATTCCCACTCATCTCACAGTCAAGGCGACTTGTGAAGTGTGGTGAGTTGACAGCACTGGACTTCAACACCCTCAGTCCAAAATGGAAAGTCACCACCCGTCCCATCTACCTACATCTTTTCAATGACTGTCTGCTCCTGTCTCGGCCGAAGGAGTGAGTGATTCAACACAATTCTTGCTGCCCCTTCTAAAATACCTGTCTCTTTCTCGGTCTGTGCTTTGGTGAAAGAGTCCTTTCCCTCTGCCTGCCAGCAAGTGGCAGCATTTGTCAAGTCACTCTCCTAACGCTGCATTATGTGAGTATCATGCAAGTATATGGAATCTGTTAGTCCCAAATCTTAATTACAACATATGATAATATATAACAAGATATCTTCTGGCCCCTGGTGCAACACTTCTGTTCTGCCTTTCCACCTCTGTAATGTGAAACACTTTAATAATAACTGTTTATTCTGGTTTTACATGGTAAATAATGTCTTTCTAAAGATAGTATGAAGACTTGTGAATGTATAAATCATTGCTTTGTCAAGAAACTAAGAGAGTTGTTGGTTGGCTTTGTTGCGCTTTTGGGGTGGTGGTTTTGTTTTTAAGCTGTAAGCTACCAGGTAAAATTATGACAGGACAGAACTTTGTATTTCTACCCTTTTCATTAAGTTGCTTCTCTCTTCTCTGGCCTTCTGAACTTCTAGCAAGAACAAAGCTTAAGGTGCCTGAAACAGATGAAGACTCACTAAAAGCTTTTTGCTTTCCTGGTATCAGAAAACAACATGGGCTGACTTTGTAACTCTTATCACTTTAAAACTCACAACTTGTTTTGTGCCTCCTCTTTACTTGCAGGGGTGGACGTTTTGTTGTGTTTGATCATGCTGCTTTCTCAGATGTGCGTGGAGAGAAGTGCGAGATGAAACTGCACGGAACAAACAAAAATGTTTTCCGTCTCTTTCTACTTCAGAATTAACAGGGGAAGAC
>NW_010425067.1:0-6314 GCF_000710305.1 Buceros rhinoceros silvestris | reverse complement strand
AAAGAGAGTGGAGTTTTTGTTTCGTACAGAGACACAGTAAGAGCTCAATATTAACCTCACTATATCGTGTTATCACAGCCACACACCTCCTATGAGCCTGATGGTTGTCCTTCAGCTATCCAAATGCTGAAATATCACATGCAGGAGCTGAGCAGAGGGCTTGAAAAACATCCTCTTGCCATAACAAGCCCTCAGTGAACTACCTTGCCACTCTCTCATCATAGCTGCCCATACGATACTACCACATTGTGTCATACCATCAGCCTCCAAAACCAGGAGGTTTTTGCCTTTTCTCATCCCCCTTCTCCACTTCCACTGTCCCTGCTTCCCCCAAGTATCCCCTCCTGTGAACAGACCTGTACACCCCCACCCCCACCACCCATTCCTGTCATGAGGCTGCTATCTCTTGGATTGAATCCTGACACCTCTCTGGTGATGTTTCCCAGTAGTGAGAAGCTGAGGTGGATCTCTGCTTTGGCTCCTCCACGAGGAGAACTGGACCTCCTGGAATGCCCTGGTGAGACTGCTCTGCTACTGCAGCAATGGGGGGTGGGCTGGCTCAGAGGAGTGGGAGTCACTGTGAGGTGGAACATCCCAGAATGATTCCAAGGCAGAATACTTGCCTTTTTGTAAATGAAGATGATACTCACAGGCTTTCCCTCAGTGCCAGGTTCTGCCAGTTATTTTACATACTTTTTATTCTT
This sequence comes from Buceros rhinoceros silvestris, assembly GCF_000710305.1. Classification (NCBI taxonomy): domain Eukaryota; kingdom Metazoa; phylum Chordata; class Aves; order Bucerotiformes; family Bucerotidae; genus Buceros; species Buceros rhinoceros. The sequence goes on along the minus strand of NW_010425067.1, from coordinate 5,610 downwards.
CGTATCAGGTAGAAGACCTGTAGTCTCCCTTCCACTTCTCTGCTCTTTAGTGTTTGGGCAGTCCCTTATGTCCTACCTCCTCTGGGGCTGCCGCACACAGGTTTGCTGTTGCGTTCGAGTACACTATTACAATCTTTCCTCCCCTTTAGATGCACCACAGGTTCAATGCGTAAAGACTTACAAGGCCCGGGAAAATGATGAGCTGGCTTTGGAGAAAGCAGATATCGTCATGGTTATGCAGTACAGCAACGATGGTGAGCAGAATGAACAATGGCTATCTTAAATTATGGGATAAGGAAGTTACTCTAGTAGTGTGAAGCTTTAACAACATAATCAGCCTTCAGAAGGAACCTCTCATCCATAGTTGTTGGATTGAGAGGATGAAGAGACTCTTCATTATCATCTTTATGTGGAAGCTGAAATGGGATCTTTTTCTTTGATCTTAGGGCCTTGTTGGAGGGGGCTTTTGGGGAAGAATGAAAAAATGTTTGGCTATTTTACATCAGGTTGTGCTCTTCCCCACACTGCAGGATGGATGGAAGGAGTAAAACTTTCAGACCGGGAAAGAGGCTGGTTCCCCTCAGAACATGTTGAACTCATCTCCAGCAAACATGCGCGGCAGAAGAACCTGAAGGAGGAACAACGTGTCAAGAATGCTAAGCAGCAGGTCTTCTGCAAGAAATAATGCTCTGCTTGGACTTGTACAGTGTCCCTGCCATGGGAAAACCATCTTTCTTCTACTGTGCCTCAGAAGAAACGCCTCTGCAAAGAGCCTAGTACAGCACTTTGAACAGAACCGGGTGCTCTTAGCCAAAGAAAGTGGGAATTCAATCAGGAAAAATAATTAACTTCCTCTGTGTCACCAGGACTATGGCAGCAGTAGGAGGAAAAAAAGTTGCATGTATTGCTTGCTTTTTGGTAGTGGGAAGGGACTTTAATCAGAAAGGAGAGGTCTGGGATCTGGACTGCTGAAAATATATTTCTGATTTTGCCACTGACAAGTTGCAGAACTTCAGGCAAGTCACTTCAGAATTGTATCTCAGTCTTCCCATCTGTGAAATGGGGGTAAACTCACCTACCTCACTGGATGTTGTGAGGCTAAATTCACTAGTATTAGTATACTAAGAGCTCTGAATTCCTGAGAAGGAAGGTGCTAAGTGCAAAGCACAAGAGATATGAGGATAGTTTTCCATTTGAATATCCTCTTTATATCTTGATGGTATTGATCTCCATAGTGTAATTCTTCTTTAGAACAACTTATCTATTTGATTGTGCAAGTCTACTGATTTTGATAGGCAAATATTTCATTGTATATAAATTTAACTTGGTTAAAAGTCGTTGATAGCATTAGAAAATCCACAGGAGCTAAACAAAGTTTTCAGAAGACGCTGATTTCCCCCATCTTAAGAGGTATCCAGCTGAAGAATCTGTTTCACAGAGATCACCTCTCTTCTGAACAAGTGTCCCAATAAGCCACCTGAAATTACCCTTTTTTACTGCGCCTCCCGCTCAAAGTAGAACAGCGACTTTTGACAAAGGTTTTTATTATGTGTTGGTACATGCCCTGTACAAAATAACCATGACTAGGCATATGCAATGAAGTGGCACTTTCCTGCTGCTCTTAATCTGATAGCTGACGTGGTATTGCATGCACCATTTTGCACACTTATAGAAAACACTGAGATATTTAGCCACTGTAGATAAAGTCAAATATGTACCAGGGACTTCGTTCTTTTTTAGAACTCTCTGGTTTTAAGTCCAGTTTACATGCAGTCCTGCTTTTGTGCAGAACCTGTCTATTTGAGGATATGCCTTCAACTGTAAAATACTGTTTCTGTGTTAAAGTGTTTGCATTCAGTTCAGTCAATGCAAGATCAAGTATAAGAATCAATACACCAAAGAAAGCAATGTGTGGCCTTCTTGCATTTATTATATTTGAAGAAATGGTTATCTTCATTTCTCCAGCTTTCTGTCTCTGTAACACTCTGCCTTTAATTCCCATTTACATTGTATCTAGTGTAGCTTATTACAGCCTATTTATATCAATAATTTTAGCTGGATTATAAAAAAGTTGCTTTTAGTCCTAATAAACACATGCACTTCTCCAGTTAAAATAAACAACTTTCTGCTTTCCTTGTTACTCAGGTTTTCATCTCAACTGTAAGTAATTCAGTATATATTCAGTATGATTGTTATTTTGTCCATATAAGTCTCCTTTCTAAGTTAATGTTAAGTACAAACATCTCAATGTAGCAGAGGCAGCAAAGAAAGCTTGCTTTACTAGCCATACCTTAAGATTCTTCAGAGTATTATCACCAGCCCTGAAGACTGCTGCTGCAGGTTCTGTAGTGGTCCGCTAAAGGGATGAACTCCACAAGATGAGAATCCAGTCCACTATACCAATAAGACAGGATGCAATTATTTGATTGTCTTTTAATCTGTGGTCCAGGTTACAATCTGCCTACACTTTTTCCCTAGAAGAACTGAAGCTGGTCCCTAGCTAAGAACAAAAGCAAAGCCCTACCTCAAATTAAGTGATACAAGAACAGTTATAATCCCCGACAAGACCTATGAATCTTCAGAGATCCAAAATGCCTGCTTGTCCCAGCCTGTCGTGAATTTATGCATTATATATGTCATCAGGATCAACAATATCTCAACCAGGATACCAGTAAGTGCAAGTACATGGGATCAATTCAGTTCGTGCCCGGGTATAGTCTTAGGGAGGCAGGCTGAGACATGCCGTATCTGTATCAGCTTCATCTTTGCTACTTGTAGCGTGAGGAGGCAGGCCATAGATATTGCCATTCTAAATCAGAACCCATCTTGTTAAAATATTTTGAAAGCCAAGAGTTCCTTAGTCTTTCAACTTCTGCTCTCAAAACCAAGCAGGCATATTGTTCATTATTGTCTCCCAAGGCAGTTTCTATCTTAAATTCTGTGTGTTCTTGTTAAAATTCTTACCAAGATAGGAAACTTCAAGGCTGATGTTGTGATTGACAAGACTTCTATATTGTTCAACTAGTCAGATCAAAGGTTAACTTCTCCCTGTCATGGGTACAGCCTTTATTTCCTTTTGTCAGTTTTTTTTATGTTTAGGAACACTTAAAGGTCAGCCAACGCTTCTAAGGGTAAGTGCTTATACCCTGATTTACTTTGATTTCTTCCATTTCAGATAGGCCTCAACTTCCCAGTATTTAGTTAAATTTTTAACCCTGGCACCATTCTGATACCAAAATCCATAAGCTTCATGCTTTCTGAAAGAGATCAACACCTTCTTGGCTTGTACACACTTATCACTTACAGCTGCACATTCAGGAGGCAGGAATCAAGCTGACAGAGTATCCCCTGCATCCTATTACAGTCTTAATTAAGAGTCAGGATCTTGCCCTAGTTTATCTAATGCAGATAACTTGATTTCCCAGAAAATCAGTGTTAAACAGAAGTGTAGAGTTTGTCAGCCAAATCCTTATACTTTAATACTAAGACCCCCAAAGAAGGCCCACAGAATAGGAACACTGCATGAGAGATGCCAGTGTATCTTAAACAGCCAGCTGTAAATTGAAGCATGAAGAGAAACGGGATGCTGTGATGAAAAGGACAAAACAATCCATCTTGCCCTCCCTGCAAAGTAAAGCAGATCTCAACAAGACCCTCATCTGTGACATTATTCAACAAGAGTTAGAAGAATCATTACATCACTGCAGATCTAAATCATTTGCAGAGTACAGCATGGGCTTATGACACTACTCAGTTCAAAGTCACAGCAAATTTAGAGCAGCGCGTTTGATGCTGTTCCCACAGATCACCACCATTAATTTCTCCCTAGAACCTGCAGTCCCTTTTTCTTATGCTCGTCCAGCATATCCTAGGGAACAGTCACAGCAAAAGAAATTCTAGCCTTTGGAGAAGTGGACATAGTGTATTTGGACAAAGTAAATTCAGTATTTATATACTGAAAAAAAGAAAAAAATAAACACAACATTTACAGGGCAGTTACACTCATTCCTTTTTGTGGTAAGAATAGCAATGAAATACAAGCAAGAAATAAATTTTTAAAATTTTTGTTGAGAATCTGAGGTTCTTGGTTTAGGTGTAAAAATCAAATGTTATGACTGGTATAATTTTTTCATTTTAAAAAATTATAAATACATATGTGGCTTAAAAAAAAAAAGCTCACAGCCCCATAGACCCATGTTGGTCCCTCCTAAAGGAAAATAAATGAAAGCATTCTCTACAGTTCTTACTCCTTTTCACAATATTAGAAAAAGCTGACAGTAGAACCAGAGTTCATTAAAGAAACGCAATGTTGCTCAGAAACAGGAATCTCTAATTGCACTTCTATCTAATATCAAAGAGATCCCATCCCCTCTCAGGTCAGTTGTGTTTTGCCAGCTGAATGCTACTAAGATTAAGTGCCATTTTAGCAGCAATAACATTGTGGCCAGCATGTCCTGCATTTGGTGGCTGAAGCAGGTGCACTGTCAGAGCAATTATACTGTCTCCAAAATGATGGCACACACGTTTCAGGTTACACTCATTTAACAGAATGAAAATACCCTCAGGTGAAAGCATCTGCAGAAGCAGGACCTTCACTGCTACAGTGAACCTTGAAACCGAGACAGGGCATATGGGTAAATGCACAGTAGGAGAATGGTGAGGTAACAGCCATGAGCTGCTACTGAGCCAGTAACCAAGGTGAGGACGAAGGATGTTGTGTCTTGGTGCAGCAGAAGTTGCATTCTTCAAGCAAGCACTGTCTTTGCTGTTTGTAGACGTGCAGGTTGTGTTTACAGCTGGCTGCCCTTCACCTGGTACTTAGCAAAGCTGTACACAGAGGATGCAAGAGCAGAGCGTTTGGGTTCTGGAACCATTGCCACCTAAGTTGCAGCACAGGTCTCTCCCATCAACTGCATGTGAAAAGAAGGGTATCAGAAAAGCCAGGGTTGGTTCACTCCTGCCCTATATCTCATGTGAACACCTGCAAGTGCACAAATTTGGTTTAAATGTTACCTGAGCAGATGACACCACTTGTAGTAGCACGAACTCACTAACTGCCGGGTGCCACTCTTTCAGGAGCCCTATTTTATCTAAGAACTAAGAATTGAAAGGACATAAAATTACGGTGCCTAAAAGTCAAGAAGTGCCATTTATTTCTTGCAACCACTAGTTTATGAAAAATCGGAAGCCCTACTAAACAACTGCAGCCAGAGAACATGAAGAATCTGTCTCCCTGCCAGCTCACAAGGAAAGATAATGAGTTTCACCTCATTCATATTACATCATTCATCTTGTAACATCTGGGTTTCCAAGGGATGCTATTAGTGATATTTAAGCCTGCTCCCCAGGGGAGCTCACAAAGTTTGGTCTTTCAGGTGTCTTCAGGTGTGCCAGAAACATTTTTGTACCCTATATCTACAGGGGGCAGGTTTCTTGTCCCTCGGAGGTTGGCTCTCCTTTACCTGTATGCTGCGAGGGAGGGCAGGCACCTTCCCGTACGGTGGCCTGCGGAAGGTGGCTCCTACCGGCCGAGACACCTGAGGGTGCAGAAGGAAGGCGGGCAGCGTGAACCCTCGACTACCGTAACGGGCCGCCGGGGCCGCCTCGGGG
>NW_010425066.1:51940-59129 GCF_000710305.1 Buceros rhinoceros silvestris | reverse complement strand
CAACGTATTAAACAGTCATTCATAAGAACATAATCTTCATTTGCAGATGTGCGCGCGTTTGTGTAGAACACGGAGGTTTTGGCAGGATTGCTTTTCCTATAGTTTCGACAGTGGTAGCTGCCTATCTTTACATAGCCGCAATCTTTCTTGAAAGCTTTCATTGTTAATCGATAAGTTAAATACCAGCACTCACCTTCTCAAAGTACTGATTGCTTAACAAATACAACCTGATGGGAAGCCTGAGTATCAGTTGAGTATCAGGCAAAACAACTGAAAGAATGTTTGTTGTCTTGCTTTCAAAAACCTGATAAGAGGCATCAGTCCAGCCTGTTACGCTGGCCTGTACTGTTCTGTTGCTGAACTGATCTGTTGCCACAGAGTGTCTTTAGATACTGCGTGAGGGGTTACAGGAGAATTGCATATCTAAAGCAAGCAATTGCCCAGGGCTGCAAACTGGTGAGGTTTGTGTTCAAATGAAGGTATGGAAAAGCACTCAAACATCCTGAGTTTCTTGAGTTGACAGTTGTCTTGGGGTGTCAACATACGTGGCTGCTGCTGAAGGGCAGCCTTTCCCAATCACAGCAGTTATTCATTCCTTCCATCTTCTAGTAGCCCAAAATCACCTGTCTGCTCCCCAGTTCAGCCTTGTCCTTTGCACTGCACAGTGAAAAGAAGAGCTCTAGCCCTTGTTATGTGTTTGACAGCAGCTGTGAAGATTCAGACAGATGAATAGGATCTTCTGTGGGAGAGAAAGAACAGATACTCATTTTGGAGACCCACCCCCTTCAAGAATGAAGGGGGATTGTGGGTTTGGAGGTGACCTGAAGTATCTCCCACCACCCCTCTACAACATCTAACCTGTCCCTCCTACAGTTCCTATCCGCAGGTGCTTGGAAACTAACCCTGTTTTTGCTAAGCTGCTGGTTTGGCCTATCCACAGCCCTCCTAGACTTGCTTACCTCCTGAAACCTTCCTTGAAAACCAAAGGTTGCTGAAAGCTTCCAGTAAATCCCACTGACTATCCACTGCTTCTCTACTACAAGTGCTCCAAGCCCTCTCTGAGGCTCCTGACCTTAGCCTCCCAGTCCAATGGGAAAATGATTCTTCAGACTTCTGTCCTGACAAGTCTCCCAATCTTCAACTTTAGCAACAGAGGTTGGGGTTAGGTGTTTTTTGTTGATTTGGCGAGTTTTTTTGTCCTGTCCGATAGTTTTTTACTACCCTAGGCTTCTGTTCCATTAGTGCCAGTCTCAAGTTATAATGGTGATGACTATGATTTCTTGTGCAAATGATTTGCCATTTTCATCAATTTTAGGAAAATTCTTTTCCATCTCCTGCAGTGTCTATTACCAATGGCACTGGTATATATAGATGCTTTTTTGGTATTGGAGGTGGTAGGGGAAAAAATAAATTATTCTAAGGCACTAAATTAAATGTTCTCGAAGATAAAGGATACAGAAAAGTTATCAAGGCTGTAGTGTAGCTTGGTCTGGAAACTGGAGTGTGGACCATAAGCTATTATTTGTTTTGCCTGTTAAAATCAAGATTTGACAACAGGGGAGAAGACACTCCCCCCAAGTATTTAAATGTAGTTACATTAGAGTTTATGTATGCTTTAAGGAAGGATGGACTGTATGGAAAACTGTGACCACCTAATTAACATTGTAATTCTTGTGATCTATCAAAGGCAGCTTCTAGATCAGCCATAGGTACAGTATGTCTAAAACATGGCTTAGACGGATGTCAAGGAGAGAGCCTGAGGCACCCGAATGTGCTTGTTCAGCTGCTCGTAGCTGATCTGGTTCAGGGGCCTTACTTTTAGTCTGACATTTTTTATGTTTCATCAGAATCTGTTTTTGCTCCCAATAATGTGATTGCAAGGGGGTGAAATCCAGTAATGTACAGAGGGGGATTTGGTAATGATGCGCAATTAGCTACTGCTGCATCCTCACCTGCATCGTCCAAACCCCTGGCTTTGGAGGACAGTAGCACGGCCAGAGCTTGGAGGAGTTACTGGGGCGGTTCTCGTGGTACCTTAGATGTTCATGAGAAAGTCTTGGTCATCCTCAGCCTTTTCTCTAAGTTGTCATGGTACGGCCTTCTTAAGCTGTGAATGAAAGATTACCTCATCAAGAAGAGAATCCAGGACTTCCCAATTTTCTGTCTTGAGGACCAAAATCTAGACAGTTTGTTTGAGTGATTTTTAGTAAATTAAGAAAGCCCAGCATTAGATTTCATGCAGAAGTTTATGGTTAGATTTCACTTCCTCCTTTTCTGATATGTCATTTGGTAAAAGAACTGTAATCGTCACATTTTGACTTTGATTTATGATATGTTGTTTTCCCCAAGAACTGTCTTTTGTCTTTATTTTCAATTTTAATGGGCAAGCAGGAGGAAAATTCTTAAGCTTCTACCATTCATGCTATAAATAGTAATGAAACTTCTTACTCCAAAGGGGAAAAATTAATTGGTAGTCATATCTGTGTCATTAAAACAGACCAGGCTGAAAGTGTTCCAGCGTAATGAAATGTTCGTGCTACACTGTTGTTTCTTCAAAGCTGAGAAAGAGTGAAGGAGTTCTTACTGGGCAACCTAATAATTAGGACATTGCAGTAGCTGACAGCAACACTGAATTAGGCTACTATGAGTAAAAAAAAACACCCAAAACCAAACCAAACAACCTTTATTATGCTACAAGAGTTTTAATCATCCTGTTTAGATATGGAAGCCTGATCTTGGCTTACTCAAGAAGACATTTGAATTTGTAGAATTTTGCAGTTCTTAAATAGAAAAGCTTAGTTTGATCTAAAAAGAGAAGTTTTGACAGTTTTGGTTTTGTGCAAAACAGAATGGTTTGATTTTGTTCCAGGAGAGAACAAAAACAAATTTTAGAACATGAAAATTGCAGTGGGATGGAATTGTCAGCCTCTGGCCACTTCTTAGCAAAAGCTTCTGCATACATTCAAGTACTTTGAATTGTTAACGCTTCTTTAAAATAGTAAGGTGTTTCCTGAGATAAGAAAGACAAGTAAATTTTGAAACAGTACTTGTGTAAATAAATGTGTGGATTGTTGTCTATTTTTTTTAGACCGGACAGTTTTAGACTGAATCTTAGAAGTTAATTTTAATTCATGCTTTGAAGCATAAATATTTTTAATTTATGCAGTGAAGGTTCTTTATTGGATAAAGTTACAATTCATACATAAAGGCAATTTAACACGTTAAGTAGTACACGTGTATAAAATGAAATTCATGTGCTTTTTCTATGTGTCTCTCAAAATATGCTAGAAATGTACAGTGATGCATGCCAAACTTGCATTCAGTTTGTAATATAGTCAACTGTAGTTGTATTTTTGGAAAGGGAAAAATGTTGGGTTTTGAATTCTGGAAGGCAATGTTTTGGCAGTGGTACCAAGTTCTTGATTCAATCCTGCTATCGTCTAAGTAGTCTTCAGAGATGTCAATGCTGTGTCAATATGGCAGGCGCTCGACTTCAAAACACATCTATATATTAGGGCAGTGGATGGGTGTCAGGCTGACCTATATTACCTTGTGCAAATTTGTCTTTCATGGAAAAACGTTTCAGATCCTTAGCCTTGATCTGCTCTCCCCAATTGGATTTTTTCATTATGTTCAAAGAGACTGTGTGCGAAAACATGTTTTATGCTGAATTTTGTTTAGGCTTGCTCACTGGATGTTTCAAAGTTGGTTATACAGATCTTTAGTTATCTATTTTAATGAAGATGTTTAAGTCTCTGGTACAATTTTAATACTGGCTTTCATCTTGGAATGAGTTGAACTCAGACAGGCCCTGCAGGAATGGGGTGGGAGCTGAGCAGCTTTTCTTATGTTGTTCTAATACGTTGAATAAGGGCATTTTTAAAATTAAAAAATAAAGCAGTCAATGTTAATCCAGCTAATGCCTTTCCTTCACTTTTCTAACCACTTTAGTATGTTTCAGGCTTTGCCTGCAGTACTCTTGTAATTCCTTCATACCTTCTTCTCTCTGCTAGTCTGCTTTTTTCTTTTCATCGGAGTTGTTCTTGTGACATTTCAGTGATGTTTTCCTGGCTAAAATCCATGATCTGTATTCTGTCATCATTCTTGAACATTAGATTGTGGGACTGACAGCAAAGACTTTCCTGAGCCCTTCCTTGACCTGCCTTTCTTGCTTTTCCTCCTTCTTGTCACATTCATCTTTCAGCAGCTTCTTGAGTGGGTCCCATTTCTTTCTCAGTCTTCCTGCAGCTCTGTAGAGCTATATAGAGTGTCCTTTGGGGCTTTAGACTCTTTTTTTTTTAATTGCTTTCATTTCTGAGGTGCTTCACTTTCAGTTTATACTGTCATCTTTACACAGTTCACCTGGATCAGATCTACTTCTCTCTTCTTGCCCCCTCTCTGTTTGTTATTCTGACTCTTAAGAAGTCCTGCAAAGCACATTGGTTGGTCTCCTTTTATGGACAACATCAATATCTATCTTTTTTTCCTTCAGTCAAGCCTGTAAACTGAAGGTGATTTTTATCTATTGTGCAAAAGAGAATTTGTGTGTCCAATACTTTACTGAAATTTCCTCTGTGAATGCCGGCTGAGCTATGTGGGGAGAAAGAGCCCATTTCCTCTAGCAATTTTTTTTTTTTTTTAATTATTATTATTTTTCTTTCTGTCTAGACAGCTGAAATTCTTGTGGAGACTCTCGCTTCCCATCCTGATGATGATTACTTCCTCTGCAGCTTCTAATACCTACGCTACTTTTCCCCATCCCCTAGTCCCTGCAAATCCCATTGCTGTTATTAATGTTACTTATGGCATAAAGTTTAAGTCCTCCTCATCCGACAGTTTCCGTTTCTTCAGCTTGCCTCTCTTTGTTTCAAGACACTTAAATTTCTGTCCTTGCTTTCAAGGTTTTTCTTTGTACATCCCCTTCCTCTCCCTCATTTGTTGTTTTTATCATTTGTTGTATCTTTTCTCGAGTCAGTTCTGCTTTACCTTCTCTAATCTGCCAGCAGCCTTGACTGTCTTCCTCCCCTTCAGCCAAATACAGAATTACCTGCTTTCACTGATCCACAAACCCACTCTATTCTCCTCCATATCCTCCAGTGCTTGAGATCCACTTTCCCTGAGCTATTTGTTGTATCTTCATGGGGTTTTGTGAGGCTTCTGGAGCTGTATTCTCCTAGCAGTACTGGAATTGCTTGAGAAAGAATTAATCATTTGCTTGCTTGCTTTCTTGAGAAAGAATTAATAATTTTAATCAATTTAATTCTTTCCTGGTAAAATATGTTTGTAATTTTTTTCCTCAGATTATAAGAACTATTTACCAGATTGTGCAAGGACATCCATAACATAAGTTATTAGAAGTTACTGAACACACAGAATCATTTTGGTTGGAAGAGACCTTTAATGCTATACCAGGTAGATTATCTTTCAGCTCGGTCATGATCAGAGATACATTTTGAAAAAGTTTCGCCACCGCTTCTTTCCAAGGAGCGCCAGGACGAATCTGTTGTGAACATCACAAGTGCTGATAAAAGCCATGTGTCCAAAGGAAGCAGTGCATGTGCTGGTGAACATTGTACCAAAAATAATGCGTTCAACCTCTTTTGAAGAAAGTATACTGTGAAAATATTGCCATTACTCATGCAAGAGCTTTTTTAAAGATACGTAATTTAATTGCAAATGCCATGACTGAATAAAAATTGTATGTCAGCTACTGTCTTTTGAAACAGGATCCACTACTTTGTTTTCCGGATCAAAAAAAGCAAATATGAACTTCTAGTATGGATAAGTCGTAAAAATAATTGACAGATTTTCAGTCAGAAATTTCATCAAAATTGTAAACTTTACTGGCATATTTGAGTTGTTGCAGCAGTTGAAGTCAGATCAATTATTTGATCTTACTTTGTTTCAGCTTTGGCACTGATGGCATTTTGACCTTAATACAGCTGTTTCCATTTCTTGAAGCATATTTGAATCATTAGAAATTGAGCAAAACGGAGTTCTTTGAGCTGAGCTTTTTCTTTAGTATTTTTAATATTTAGTAATATTCTTCCAAAAATATTTCAGAGAAGCAAAGTCTAAATAAAATGTTTTATAATCACCTGCTACGGAGATGCACAATTAATGTAAACAACTAATAGAATAACCTTGTCTATTGATATAAAAACAGAACACAGGAATCTGGTGTTCTGATGTTTCTCTTTGTAATGCCAGTAAAATGTAAAACTACAAAAGTATTCTTTTGTAAATACTTCCATTCTGAAATTAATGTTCTCCAGTATATTTGGCCATTTATATCAATTGACAGTAAAAATATGGAAATAATTTAGATACTCTATGTTAAAATGTAATGTGAAGCAATAACTGAAGTGGTTGAATGAAATGGAGTTCGTGAAAATGCCAAACAAGTTCTTGACAGCTGTGGATGCTGAAGGAAAGAGCATAATCTTAATTTTAATTTATTCAGTATTAATAATAATTTGAAAGGCAAAAACATAGGAAAACTGTTTTTTTATCTTCTGGTCAGTCTGGTGAATAATACGTAGTTGTGAAAGAATGGGGTCTGGAAGATGGAAGCGTTTTTAATTACATTGGATGGGTTGTCTGCTCTATCTGAAATAGTCACCTGAACTTTTTAAAGTCAGTGAAGTAAGTTCTTCTAGAAATGGTATGGTGATTTATATTTTCAAGATTGCTGTTGTCTACTAAAAATATCCCAAGATGAAAGTATTTTCCTTTAACATACTTAGATTTTTATATTTTCCTTTTTATTTATGGACAAAGTATTTTCTGTTTTGCCAAAGAGTGGCAGAAGCAGCTTGCAGGATAGCAGTCACTGTTTATAGTCACAATGGAATTTTAAATGGTTTATTGTCATAAGGTAGAAGTTTTTCTAAGTCTAGTGAGCAATCTGGAATGGAAAAGTATCTTTTATAGAAGAGAAAAATGAATTTAAAATATCAAATTACTTTAAAGCATGAATAGAGTTTAGAAATGCCTAGGTTAGTATTTTTCATTGGTGATATTAATAGGAAATTTTCAATTTACACCACCTACTCAGATGGATAGTTTGGTTCACTCACTTGCTTTAGGGACATACAAATGTAAGATTGAGATCTAGCAGTAGATTAAATATGGACAAGACTGATGAAGGCTGCCTCTGCCAGAAAGAAGCAGAGGCAGTTCACGGTTC
>NW_010425066.1:36700-51848 GCF_000710305.1 Buceros rhinoceros silvestris | reverse complement strand
GGTTCAGCATGGGAAGTGTATCTGCTGAACACACAGCCTCATGTCCCAGAAGAAAGATATGTGTGACTGAGTAGTGCATCCTTTATTTATTGAAACTGTAAACCTCATTTTTCCATAAAGGGCGTGTTCAGTTTTGTGTGAGCGTTCAGGTACAGTTCAGCTTTATTTTTCATCTGTGTTAGAAGAATACGTTGAAAATTGTAGATTTGTTTCAATGCCCATTTCCATTTGATCACTGTTGCCTCTATTTCCTGACCCAGTATATATCCACACATTGAGTTTTTCCAGGTGTGTATTATAGATGCAGCAAAGAAAATGAGGTTCAATGCCACTGATCTTCCGCTGATAACTTTCTTCTTACCCATGTTCGAGTGCATTTTTCATTGGTTTTTATTCACTTCTAAAATGAGACAGAGTGACTTTTGCATTAATAATCTCATTTAGACTTGTTTGTTTCATTTGACGTTTTAGCAAGATCCTACTCAAACATGAGGAAATGGTTTGTTAGGTGTATTTTAAGATGGAGGTCTGGCAGTGTGATCTCCTCTTCCGAATCGAGGCTTTTTCTGGTCAGGCTGTGTATACATAGATGTTCAACTGTTCGGTTTGTAATCAGCGTTTTGGGAATCTTTCCAACTTCAGAGGTTAACTTTCAGGCTTGTGATTTCCTGAGTGAATATTTAATACTTTTTGTTTAACCTTTCCCCGTCCTATGACTAAATAATTTAGTGGGGTTTGTGGAATACTGGGAATTGTGTTAAATTCTACCCGGGAACGTATCTCTTAAGGTGATGTTTGTTTGGGGTTTTTTCTCCACTTAAATTATACATTTGTGGATCGCAATCTAATTCACACTTACAGGCATGATAACCTAGACTTTAAATTATACTCAGTCCTTGATGAGACATGATGATAGGTGGGGGGGTTGTAATAGGTCAGTGGAAGGGCGAGAATTTGCACCAAAAGGACCTACTCTTTTAATAATAGCTTGTTTACTCTTACGTGTGCTCGGCTTTGATGGATAGTGTGCGTCCTATAGGAAGGTTCCACAACTGGGTAGAGAAAATCGATAATATACCATTTTATGTACTTGAGTAGAAGAAGGGCACGCAGAGTGAGATGATACTGTTATTTGCCTTAACTGTTTGATGTCCAGTGTTCCTCATCTTGGCCTGAATTATGAAAGTGAATGATCTAAAGAGACTAATTAATTACTTTACCACAAAGGAAGCTGAGGGAAGTAGATTAAAATTTTGATCTCTGTACAAAAGGGTTTGTGTGTTAGTTGAATTAATCCCTTGGGTACCTTATGGTTTGCAGTATGTCCAACAAAAGGGCACTTGTTTCCTTATGAAAACACACTGCGCATACCAACCTTCCCCTGCCAGAACTGGAAAGCTATTCAAGTTGCTGATCAGCATTTCCCAGCGTTAGTATTTAGTCACCTATTGGTTAGTAAATGCTATAAAGTGGTCCACCTTTTTCTTTTAAAATGAGGTAAAATATGAATTGTTGAAACTGTAAATGGTCCAAATAAAAATACACTGAAATAATTTGTAAGTGTTCAGTGTCAGCATGTGTTAGGTAGCATGATGAAGGGAAACTCATCTTCACTCTTCACATGTAGCGGCGCAGTAGGTTGTCCCCGGAAGAAAATTTGAAAAAAGAAATTGTAGGCTCTCTGATCTCTGAATGGTAACAAAAATATAGAATATGCATGTATCAGAAGAGGTTGTGCTAATGTGTGTCACTGAAAAACACAAATTATTCTGTGGGTAAGAAGTGAGGATAGGTTGTATATGTCTTCTCATCTTCTTTGCCATTCCCAGTGGTGGCACAGGTCCTCTCCCTCCCTCTCCTCTGTTCCTCTGTTCATTTTTTTTTTTGTTTGTTTTTTTAATACATAACCCATCCCTACTGCACAGCACGCAGGTCCCTCCCTGTCACGTGGGCCGTGGCTGGCTCTGAACCAACACACACGCTCCTCTGCAATCTCTTCCTGCCGTGGGGCATTAGTCTACTCTCTAGTGATGAATTTTCTGCAAAATGGTCGGAAATCTAGTCTCTTTGAGACTGATGAACTCAAACCTACTAGCCAGTTTCAATAAAAAGTTACTGTGAGCGCATGGGATGTATGGGTGAATGTCACAAGCACACCACAGTTGTCTGAGTCTGCTTTTCTTAAGCAGTGTATGGATACTTGATGAGTTTCACCACAAAAAATGTATTTTAGGTATTGGATTCTCACCGATTACTTTCTTGAGGGTTTCATATCTTAATCTTTGTATTTCCTATCTTGTAACTTTGTTGTCGTCTTACCATCAGCCTCCACTGCAGTAGTTACTGCAAACTACTGCCCCATTCCTTATGGGGTAGTATGTTGTATGTCTGTGAATAGCAGGATTGTCTTAGCACAGAAACAGAGCCCTAGTTGTCACTCTTTTAAAGAAGCAAATAAACACCCCTTTTTGTCTATTTGTTGATGAAATACGTAATTCATAATAACTATGTATTCATATTTTATTGCGGTGACTCCCTAGCCACATGAGATAGGTCCTCACTGCACCTCTCAGTTTTCCCCCGAAAGCTGGCACCATGAAAGTTGCTTCACACTCTTGCTTCCTTGTGCTCTAGCTTGCTAAAGACCATGTGCCTTCACACTTCCATCTTTTCTCTGTAGTAGAGTATGAAGTCTCTTCATGCACTTTCATAATTTTATTATCCTTCTTAAGATATGTGGAGGGCTGGAAGAATTAAGATGAGAGGTGTTATTTCCTTGGAAGGTACTAACAGTGTCTTGTTTGTTCTGGAGACAGCATTGTTGGTTGTTGAAACTGGTAGCTCTGCCAGCTCTGGATGTCTTGAGATAATTTTTCCTCTTACCATACTTCCCCTTGAGGCTTTTCTAGTTCTTGTTATTTTTTCTTCTTTTTTTTGTAAAAATTTGGACAAATCAGATGAAATATTCTCTAGCTTTTAATCTGTGCCCAAGCAGAGACACCATCATGTTAAATATTTGCAAAAAGATTTAAAGTCAAGATGCAAAGTCAAAGACTTTGCAATCTCATACAAAAGTTTGAGAGCTGAGAGTATGGAAGAAGGAAGCTTCTGAAGTGGTACGAGTGTGGCATTTCCATTTAAAACATTGCAAATGATTCTCTTAAGTGGAAGGAGAAAAAAAAAAAGGGGAGGGGGAAATAATTGAATTTCATTTTAGAGTACCACACAAATCTTAACTTTGTCATTTTTGGAATACTGTTTACAATAATATTCTCCGGTGTTAAAGACAGCTAACTGAAATCTGCAAAGCAAAAAAACTTGCTAACTAATATTCTCATTTTGAGTGATAATAGGAGTTCCTCACTTTGCGTTCTGCACCAACAAGTAAAGCTGTCTATCTACAAATCACTCTATTGTGACATGCGGTTATTGTTAACTGTAGTTAACAGAGATGGTCTTCATACTGGTTCTAGAAATGCTCCTAACGCCATCTTTGTTCCTTGTATAATATAAAGTATTGTCTGTAAAGTAAATGGAAGCTTTACTAGGCAAATAACTACACACAAATATATTTTAAAATTACGAAAAATAATATATCAAAAAAAGATGCATGAGATTGGAAGCTGTTCTCTCAAAATGAAGCTGATACATCTGGGCCCCTGTGTGACTAGAAGTACCTAATGCTTTTCATGCTGGCTTTCTCATCTCTTTCTGATATGGTTAGCAAAGTGAAGGAGGTCTTTGGTAAGGTGTAGGAGCTGAGATACAGTGTGTTTTGTGTGTCTTGGGATATGTGTGTGTGAAGTTACCGTAAACCAAAAATGAAGCTTATGGAGCAAAGAGTGTATCAACTCCTTAGAATTTACTTTAGTTTGAAAATGAAGGAGTTGATCAATTTGATTCTGAAACAGTAGGTGGCCAGCATAAGCAAAGAATGGACCAAAGTGAACACAGAGGATCCTGCGAAACTGCCACTTCAAAGATGCTTTCCATAAACCATTTTGCTGTAAGTTTTTTTTTTTTGTCTTGGAACTGGAGTTAAATAACTTCAGTTATAGGCTGTTCTTGTTTTGTATTTGGGGACTGTTTGTATTTGGAGTGATATATAGACCAAAAATAAAAAAAGTAACATTTTAATCATTAAAACACAGACTGAAGAAAATTAAAATTACATCGTTCCTCTATGCTATGCCCCACTTTCTATATCTTCCTTTATCCTCTAGAGTACTGCTGACAGTGCTTTTCCTTGTCCTGTCTTGAAGAGAATGTTGATAGTAACACGATGGCCTCAGCATACTCAGACACCAGCTTACTTCAGAGATGGGCAGAAATCCTGCCTTACTGAATTACCTTCACCAACATCTTCAGTATTTTGGTTTTCTTCAGAAATCTACAGTTATAAATGGAGGGAAAAGGAATGTAGCCAAAGGTCTGACCTTGAGTAAAGGAAGTGTAATGCTTTTTAATATTAAGGAGGAAATAATCTTAGGATAGACCATCATCTAGTATGGTATTCAGAAAATCAGTGTAGATCTAAATATACTCACACAATTATTAAGATTGAAATTAAATTTTTAATTTTAATTGTACTAAAATGATTACGATGTAAGGGGTTTTTTGATCTCTCTTTGGGGTTTTGATTTTGTAATGCTTTTATTTTGTTTCCTACATCTGGTGCAGCATTTGTAATCATTCTAAGTGCGGTTTTGTTTACATTTACTTTGGTGTTCCCTTAGTTTTGCATTGTGATCATATTTTGCCAATTTTCTTTTATGATGGACTGAATGGAATAAAAGAATTTACTGAATACTGTAAGATGTGTCAGTGCTAATTGTTAAAACAAAACTGACTATGGGCCTCTTTATCCTTTTTTTGAGAATAAAGACCAGTTTCTTCCTGATGAAGTTTCATCTTCAGTGTCACAACTTGCAACAAAGGTAAATACCTGTTTTTTAGAAGTGTAGTGTTTTACTTTTATTTCAATCTATGTATGTTAGAAAGTGACCTGTTTTTCATGTACAGCCTGATTAAGAAGGATATTTATGTACTTCACTGATGAATTTATAATTACTTAATAATCCTTGGTCATGGGGCTCTCATTGAAGTAGGATTAGAGGTGCATTATTAGTTAGAAAGCTGCCTTAAACCCTTTTATTAATGGGGAGGGGAAGTTACCTTTTTTTTTCTTCCACATGATAAGTATCAAAACAAAGAATGAAAATGAGAAGCTACAGGAATAACTGAAGTAAAGTCTAAGGAAGCATTAAATTCCATCTGTAAATGGCAATAAAACCATGAAAAGTAGAACAGTTTTAGGTGATTTATTCTGTTATGTGAAGCTCAACTGGCTCTGATCAGAAGAGGTTAAGGACTTTATCTTGTATCTCTTTCAGGAAGAAAAAAGTAGACATACAAGTTAAATTTTTTACCTTGATATGTATCCAAGAATCTTTTAAAATGTTCTTAAAATACATTAGTGGAAGATGAAAGAACTGGAAAATGTTATGATATGCTATAGCTTGTTTTGAAATTCCGTAGGTATAGAGAAAAGCACTTAAATAGATTCATTAGTGCAATAGGATTCTTTACATTAATATGTATAAAGCAAACATCTGTCTTTGTTACTTCTTTTTGTTCTACTTCAGATGCAGCATGATTTTCACTGAAAATAGAAGTCAGATTGTACTATACCTGTTTCTACTTCTTAGAAGAAATGTGTTCTTTTTTATGAAAACATAATGATGAATGTTCAGGAAAAGAGTCTTTAATTTATTCTATTTTATATTGAACCTCTTTTGCCGCTTACTTAGTCATGCAAGAAGGCTTGCTAAGTGTGTGGTTTGACTTAAAAAAAAAAGTCACCAGGCAAGCCACTGAGCTGCAGTATATTTTTGTGTTTTAAAGTAAAATCCTCTGATCTTACAAATGTATTCACAAAAAAGCACGTTATCCTCTCATCTCCTCTTTCTCTACTATTGGATCTGAAAGCACTTCTGTATTTTTTTGGTTGGTCTGTTGTCTTAGAAACTGTCAATACAGTGATATTCCAGAAGTTCGAAAATATTTAATAGGTTAATAAAAGGCTGATGAATTATATGTGTGGCCTTCTCAGTATGCACTGAATAAAAAAGTCTCCATGTTGAAGCAGTATGTTAAAGAACAACGAAGTTCTTGAAGAAGAGGGCAGTGGATGAAGGACATACCTGCCCTTTAGGGAGCAGCCTTCCTGGTCCCTTAAAGCCTGAGTTGTAAGACAGTCCGTTTGCAGAGGAAAGACTTTGACCTAGGTTTGGACGTGCAAAAGTGGGAGGTGGGAGCTAGTCCTAAAGGCTGGAGATGGAGGTTGGAAAACGGTTGAGGTTTCTGCTCATGCAGGAAGCTGCCCACTTAGCGAGGGCAGGCTAACTGCAGTACAGAATTTTTGTAATTCTCTCTTAATGACTCTCCTGAGAGGCAGGTGTAGCTGGTTAAAAAGCCTCGTGATGTGTCTCAGTGAGGAACTGTGAACCCTCTAGTGGTCCTCTGCAAAATGCAGAAATCTGGAACCCCTCTTCACACTACACCTGTCCCTTCAGCCTCTGCAAAGCTGATCTTGAGGGTCTCGTGTGTGTGCTGAGTTTGAGTTAAGAGTAGAGGGGAGACTTCTTGTACAGCTGTTATTAGGCCAGTGTTTGAAAAGAGACAAAGAGTTTTGAGAAGAAAAATAAATCGTTGTAATTACAAAATTGGAGATGTTGGAACCTTCTGGTAAGGTCAAATTCTGGAGTTTGAGCTCACATGTGCCACAGAATAGAGTAACTGTTGGTCTGCACACCAGCAGTTGCTTGAGTTGCGAAGTTCCCTTCTTCCCCCGCCTCCAAATGCTTTGATATTTGGAAGACAAATTTGGAGGCACGTTAATTTTCACTTTGTTTCGCTTTGAATTTGTGCATATTATGAATCTCTTTCCTGTAATGTGGGAACAATGCTTCTTAGTTAAAGGTGATTGGTATTATTTTATTGTAAAATACTTAGTTGTAACTTTATTGAACTATAAGGTACTTACAAGGGAAATTCCATCTTTAGCTTTTTATTTTAGGTTCATTTTTTTCAGGGGGTGGAGGGATGGCTATTGTAGAACAAACAATTGCTTTTTCTCAGTCAAGGTCAAGAGGAAAATCCGTTCTTTTTCTTTACATTTATAAAAAATTTCTGCAAGTGTTTTGTGGAGTGCCTCTACTTTGCTGGAGGATTTTGATTCACCAGTTGTCAGTCCTCTGTGAAAGTACTTGTGAAGGTATGATGAAACTTGCCCAAAATATAAATTTCTGGAAATCTCATTTCACACGTGCTGAGCCATGACTTTTTAGGGATTAGCTGCCTACAGCAGTAGCAGTAGCTACTACACAGTAGCATTCTCACTGTGGGTACACAGTAAGAATCCCGTGTAATTGTTCTTTTTGGTTGCTAAGGCTGTGTCAAGAGGCTTATTCTAGTCCACGGAGAGTGAATTCTGTGCTCTAGAACTCTGTTGACCAGGCAGTCAGGAAGTGGAGAAGTCTGACAGGAATATATTGAAAGCACTGGATTCCACTCTTAAAACAGTCCATTTTAGAGTCAAAGGAATATTGGAACATACTTGAATCTCTTGCTTTGAAGTGTGAACTGTTTGTCTTGTCCTTTTAACATAGTGTCCCAAATCCTTGCTATTATTCTTTGGTTTGATTGAATTCCGTGCTTTTTTTTCTTGCCGTAACAAGGTGTTCACGTGTATTAACCACATCCATCTGATGCATGGATTTAGCTGCTCTTGGTTAAATTTACACACAATCTTCCTCTTTGGTATATGTTCATCTATATGTACATACTTTTTTTTGCGCAATGTACTTTTAAAATTTGCTTTTAGGACTGATCTGCTTCTTCAGTTTATAAAGTGTTGTACTTTACTGTTTCTCAGATTGTTCATTTATTACTCATTGCCTGTTTACCTAGTATGGGAAGCTGAGAGTCATGTAAATCATCAGAAGTTGTTGATGTACTAAAAAATGTTATAACTAAAGTAATTTTTGGTAGTAATACCTCTCAGTTTTGTAGGAGACATCCAGAGAAAGCTGTCCCTTTCTGGGGCACTTTATAACTGTCAGCAGACATTTGTACACTGTTTCCTCTAAAGAAGGACAAATTGTAGTCAATGTTTACAGCTTATGTACAGTTGATTCATTTGAGTCAATGCAGGTTACAAAGTTGAGTTTATAGAGTGAAGCTTAGGGGATTGGTTTTGGGAAGCCATAGTGTATATACAAAGCTGTAGTGAATAGATGACTGTTACTTTCAGAGGGTGCTTGAACTGGTATAAAAGCATGGAGTAGTTTAGATTGGGAAAGACCTTTAAGAACATCGAGTCCAACCATTAACCTATCACCAAGTCCACCACTAAATTATGTCCCTAAGTGCGACATGTACACATCTTTTAAATACCTCCAGGAATGGGGACTTCATCATTTCCCTGGGCAACCTGTTCCAATGCTTCACAACTCTTTTGGTGAAGAAATTTTTCCTAATATCCAACTTAAATCTCCCCTGGTGCAACTTGGGGCCTTTTCTTCTTGTCATATCACTTGTTACTTGGGAGAAAAGGCGAGCACCCACCTCGCTACAACCTCCCTTCAGGTAGTCGTAGCGTGTGATAAGGTCTCCCCTTTTTTGCAGACTAAACAATCCCACTTCCCTCAGCTGCTCCTCATAAGACTTGCTCTTCACCAGGTTCATTGCTCTTCTCTGGACATGCTCCAGCACCTCAATGTCTTTCTTGGAGTGAGGGGCCCAAAACTGAACACAGTATTTGAGATGTGGCCTCACCAGTGCAGAGTACAGGGGTATGATTACTTCCTGTTGGCCACACTATTTCTGATACAAGCCAGGATACTGTTGTCCTTCTTGGCCACCTGGGCACACTGCTGGCTCATGTTATGCTGGCTGTCAACCAACACCTCCAGGTCCTTTTCCACTGGACAGCTTTGCAGCTACTCTTCCTCAAGCCTGTAATGCTGCAGGGAGTTGAGACCCAAATGCAGGATGCAGCATTCGGCTTTGTTAAACCTCATACCATTGGCCTCAGCCCATCGATCCAGATCCCTCTGTAGAGCCTCCCAGCCTTCAAGCAGATCAACGCTCCTGCCTAACTTGGTGGTGTTGCAAACTTATTGAGGGTCCCCTCATCCAGATCATTGATAAAGATGTTAAAGAGGACAGGCCCCAACACTGAGCCCTGGGAAACACCACTGGTGACTGGCCACCAACTGGATATAGGAGGTGGATAAGGTAGTTCCTGCTACAAAAAAAGGTGCTGTTGCCCTTAACGTCAACATTTTCTGGTGACTGTTTTGACATCCTTTAATAAGCTGATTTTTACTACAAACCCAAAAGAATGCGAGAAATGAATGAGTTAAATTTCTGCCGGCTTGGTGAGTTGAATGGGGTTTCCACAGCATCACACAAGTACAAAACCATAGCATAAGGAAGGCAGTATTCATGTGAGCAGGCAGTGGACTGGGCTGACCCTTTTCAGCAGCAGTGTCTGATAAACCAGGTCTGCCACCTTGTGAGACTTCCCTCTGGGCATCTGTCTTGACAGATGGGCACTGCCACTGAAGCATCAGCAAAGCAGAGGGGAGAGGAGTGAGAGGCAGAAACGGCAGACAGTTTGGTTAGGATAAATG
Source organism: Buceros rhinoceros silvestris (assembly GCF_000710305.1). NCBI lineage: Eukaryota > Metazoa > Chordata > Aves > Bucerotiformes > Bucerotidae > Buceros > Buceros rhinoceros. The sequence continues at coordinate 42,150 of NW_010425066.1, read as the reverse complement.
CTGCATCCTTTACACGATGTTCTAGAAGTGACTACTGGTACTCCCAGTTTCAAAAGATTTGGTAATTAAATGGCAGCTTTCTCATGGTGGAGGAAGTATTTCCTAAGCTGAAATTTCCTCTGCTGAGGGGAAAGAATCTGTGCTCTGGGCTTGAGCTGTTTAGAGGCTTGTTGGGACAGATGATGATGGTTTTTTGGTAGTCTGCCAGTTGATGGATTACTCTGTATGTGTAATTTCACTTTTACCGATCCTTTTAGATGATTGCACAGGGCACTGTGCTGCAGATTTTCACCATCTAAAATGGGAGGTGGGGGAGAAACTATTAATGGCTTTTCTGATAGGCATTCTCTATGCTCTCATAGCCAAACCGATATGAAACAGTCTGTAATTCTACTTTACGGAATACTGAAATGGAATCTGGAGATGTTTCTGCTTTGTTTTTCATTGGCATTTTTGAAAAATAGTGGACTGCAGTATCCAGCCTGGTCCTTTAAACATTTTTGCTTTCTAACTGGTATTAGAATTCTAGTCCTTCTTTACAGAGCTCCCTTTTCTTAGCAGTCCCTTATGGGCATTTAACTTGATTTTTATTTTTTTTTTTAACCTGCAGTTTTGACTTCCACATGGTTCTATTCTAGTCTTATCAAGTCCGCTTTGATTGTCAAAGATCACCTCCTCCAAACCCAAGAATAGCCCAACCCATCAAGCAGAGAAAGAAGCAAAGGTGGCAGGAGGGCTGTGTGCATGAACAAGATGTTCCTGAAAAACCTCAAGCATAAAAAGAAAGCATACAGGAGGTGAAAGCAGGGTCAAGTGACCTGGGAGGAATATAGAGAACTCCCTGAGACTGGATTAGGAAAAATTAAGCCCACCTAGAGTAAAATCTGGTGAGGAAAATGAAAAGCAAAAGAAAGGTTTCTGTACACCAGCAGCAGGGAGGGTGTAAAGAATATGGAGTCTGATTCTTGTCAGTGATGTTCAGTGAATGGGCAAGAGGCAATGGGTATAAACTGAAATAGAAGAAATATCATTTAAACATAACAAAAAATGTTTTCACCATGTGGATGGTCAAGGCCTGGAACAGGTTGCCCAGAGTGGTTGTGGATTCTCCAGCTGTGGAGAAATTAAAATCTTGGCTGTACATGATTCTTGGCAATCTGCTCAGGCTGACCCTGCATTGAGCAGTGTGGTTGGATTAGATGGTCTCTAGAGGTCCCTTCCAGCTGTAATAGCTGTGTGATTCTGTGAACTTTGGATGTTGATTTACTTCTTTTTCCACTGATATATGGAAAAATACTTTAAAGGTTTGAGAATACAAGCTACTCAGTTATGCATATAAACTTACTTCTGAATTTTAGGAATAGTACTTTTGAGTTACATGTAGACAGTTACATCATAAATATGAAATACAGAAGGTCTGCAAGTGGCTTGGTGCTTTAAGACCTTATCAGTCCTGTATTTTCATAATTCCCATAACATTAATCTTTTTACATAAAGTAAGTCTCCATTGTGGTAAGGAGTCAGCTTTCCAAAGTGTGATCTCTACTTGTTGACCCTCTTTCGATATCCGTTGCAAGGAAGCTGATTGTTCTGGGATCTGGGTCTTTCTCCACGTGCTCTATAAGAATGTAAGAAATTCCCAGGTGATTCAGAGACTGACCCATGTAGTCTGGAAGACTGACTTTGACTGTGGCAATGGGAGATGCTGTTCAGGGAGAGCGTAGGTTGGCTAGTTTCTAGGGCTTTTTCCCCTAACATCAAGCATTATTGTTTTGAGATATTAGAGGGTGCATCCCTCCAAATAGAGGGTATCAATTTATTAACCTGGTGTTTGAATTAGTCTAATACTTTTTGTGATGCTTCCCAACACTTTCTGGCCTGCAGCTGCTGCACGTCAAACGGAGTGTTTCAGAGAATGCTGACTTCAAGATCTTCTTCCTGAGCTGTAGGTAACCTACCAGCAGATACAGTTGTACCTGTTCCAGCTGCATTGGTGGTGGCACTTGCCAGTAGGTTAAAAGTCTTAAAAAAACACTGAAAAGAAAGACAGAAATGCAGCAGGCTGTTTTGAGGGATTTTAAAATAGCTGACAGAGTTACACGACAGCCGTAGTCAAGAAGCAAGATTGTTGTCTTGAACAGTTCGGTAGTTAGAAAAAGCTTCTGGAAGTGCGACATAAGTATTTGACCTGCTTCTTTGCTAAGGTTTATATTCTTAAGTATGGTACCACTGAGAAGGCTATCAAGAGTGAGCTGTTCTCTCCTTTTCAGTTGAATGAAAAGATGCTTCAGAAGATCAGCACTGGTGCAGGCAGGTGTAGAAGAAGAGGCATGGTAGGTAAAGGTTCTGGTTTTCCTCGTGCATTTACGGGGTTTCTTTCAGCCTAGTCCCTTCAATATGCAGTAGGCTTTGTGCAGTGGGTTTTATCACGTTAGCAGAATATGGTTTACTTGAACATTGATGCTCTTATGTATGGTGTGTAGATAGGTATTGGTTTACATACAGGTAGAAAGAGTGCATGGTTTGTAGATTTTTATCTGGAGACCTGCACACGCTGTCTGCTTGACACTGGATAGAACTTTTCTAATAGTTGTTCTTAAAGATACCTGCAAATCATAATTGGGCTTAACGAAATGAAATTTAAAAATAACTGAAGATGGAAATATTGAAAGTTTGCCACTAGATATTAACAGGATTTTATTATGAAATGGTTTGGGTTCCTTTTTTTTTTTTTTTTTTTTTTTTTTTTTTTTTTTTTTTTTTTCCTGAAAGTTTGCTCGGGTTTTCAAACCAGTGAAGCAAAGGTTGGAGTTGTATCAGTGATATTTGATGTTCTAGGGTAAAAGGAGGTCTATAGGTAGGTGTATCCTTTTCTACATTGAACTTGTGTGTATAAATGCTTACCTCCAAACAATCTTTCATCAATGCTGTTCTTTAAAGGCACATATAAGTTAAGATAGTTCTTTGTCTCTGTATTAAATTGCTATCTGAAAGCCACTAACAGTGTGTGGGGGTTTTGTTGAATTTTTTTTAATTTGCAGATTTATTATGTGGCAATGGCTTGATGAAACATCATTAGTGACAGAAGAGAAGCTTATATATAAATTAGATCACTGAGGTATATTTGGGTCTTTTTCCAGTGTAAAAGCCTATAGGATTAAGGCAGGAAATGTTGCTACGTGCTGCTTTTAACTGTGGTATGCCTATGGTAGCAAAGGTTCCTTCCCAAAAAGGCCTGAAATAGTAAAATTTGAGTAGGATAACAGAAGGTAAAGGATTTTTTTAACATATGAAAAGCTAAGTGCTTTCTGAAGTTTCTTCTTTTTTTTCTTTCTTTAAGCAGACTACTTCCTTCAGCAGCTAACCTCTCGGAGATTCTTCCTTTTTTTTGGAAGTTTGTTGATGAAATACTTTGAAGTGGGAGGAGGCCAAACTGGAGTAACAAATCCTTATGTTAAACTTGTTAACAATTTCTGTTACAGAAACAGATAACAGGATTAGGCCCTTATAGATTAAAATTGAGGTTTTAGGCCATTATTTACACTACAGAAGCATTATTTACACTACAGAAGCATTAAATACTTAAATTGCAGAGGTTGATAGTTTAAATACAGAGATTTTGTATGGAGAGGTATCTACCTGTTTGAAGGTGTCACCTGCAGCTTGTCTGGTTTTTTTTAATACGTACCAACAGTACCCATCTTCTGTGAGATGGGTATGGTGAGTCTGCCACTGGCAAGACTTCCAAAAGACTTCGAAAGTGGAGATTAGCTGTCTACAGGTTTTTAACATAATTAAAAATAGAAAGTGTGTGTTTAAATTAAATGTAAGGGTTTGCTTATTATAATCTGTGCTGACTTTATTCTCACAGTAGAAAAATTATATATGGAAGCTGTTAGCTTTCCTTGTGAAGCCATGAGGAATGCTGTGGTTTATGGTAAGGTTAGGTACGGATTAGGAAGAGGTGAGACTGCAGCTGCGAAGACCTGGGTTGTGGTGAACCTGGCTCTCATGTCCCTAGTCTGCCTGCATCCCATGAACGAGAGCTGGAAATTGCTCAGGGCTTGCTCAGCTTTCCCTGTTCAGAGTTCTCCAGAGCTTTGCCCAGAACTGCATCCATGTTTGTATCTAGCCAAAGTGAAACTGAGTCTAGGTTAGACCTTCCTTCTGATCCTAAAGTAGATCTGCTATGTCTCCTGAGTCAGAGTAGCTGGGGAGGTTCAGATGCGAGTAGGGAAGGCAGGTGAAAAGTGAGGGTGTAGGATGCAGTGAAATGGGAGAACAAGAGATGGAAATACTCCGTGACTAACGTTCAATAACAAGGGCTCTGTTTAACTCCTGTCAGTGGTAGAGGTTATGGGTTTCTGAAAGGTGAGGAGGTGGCAGTACCGGTATCTTCCTATCTGGTGTTTGTGCTCAGTTTGTAGGTGATGTTTCACATGCTTTAAGGCCTACGTGGACATGCCAGTTGTAAACTGTAGTCAGTTAAAACTTAAATGTCAAATGGATATTAATTTGCACCGGTAAGTTCTGCAAAAAAAGGATGAAGCATAATAATAGGTGATGAATTAGCTTTTGCTCATGTTTACAACTACTGTTTTGTTTTGTTTTTTAACTATAATTCATAATGTATTGTTGTATTTTTTTAATATAATCAAGTAACATTGACAGACTGTCACTCTGCCGTTCTTACTAGACCCTGTGAGAGAAAAAAAAGCAACTTTCATATTCTGTGTTTGGCATGCACATGTCATTTCTGTTAAGATCCCTAAGCGTGCTATCAGAATAAAAATAACCAATAGTTGTTCTTTTCACTTTGGACAGGGGGAATCAAACCTTTAATAATGCTGAAAAAATAATTTATGCTACGTGTGTAATGGTCACAGTAACTTTGGAGACCGCACTAGTGCCATATGTTATGTTTCACTGGTGAGCACATGCTCTTACCCTTTTTGCTTGCAGGGCCAGAAGTAGTAGTTCTGGAGAGTTAAAAACAGGAACAATGAGTGCAAAGCAGGTTAAATATTAAGAATTTCGTAATTCAGCTGGCTATCCTGTCTGTTGTGGTCCCTTCTAGCAATGACTGTTCGTTTCATTTCTATCTGCTGAAGCCCCTTAACTGTTTCCTAAGCTGCCTAGATTCCTTTCTTACTGTGAAACACTACAGGTGGAGCCAGCAGCTCCTGCCTGCGGAAGAGCATTCAGGAGCCCAGATGTACTCTCTGACATCACTTGCCAGCCTCTGCAAACTGTGGAGGTTTTGTCCTCTTCGCTCAGCAGGAGAGAGCTCTTGCTACAGTAATGCAACCTGTTCTTTTTCAAAAGGTGGCCAGAGAGAGCCACTGCCTTCCCAGCTGCACAGTGCACAAGTGGTAGGGCTGCGGCTGCCCATCAGCCACGCACAGTCAGCACTGGCAGCCATACTCTGTGCTTGTACGTCTGTAAATTAC
>NW_010425066.1:25905-36677 GCF_000710305.1 Buceros rhinoceros silvestris | reverse complement strand
GCCATCAGCCACGCACAGTCAGCACTGGCAGCCATACTCTGTGCTTGTACGTCTGTAATTCACATTTATGAGGATGTTTACTTCTCTATATAGGTTCAAGGTGCAAGTTTCCGGGGTTGGAAGGAAGTGACGTCTATGTTCAATAAAGATGATGAACAGCAATTGCTAGCAGGATGCAAGTCTCCAAAATCCAAAGGGTGAGTAAACCCAATTGTCTGTCTGCTATTAAAATTCACAAACTGGAACAGAAAAGAGCTGCGCAAAGTAGCGTAGGTGGACACTGAGAAGAAGTAGTGTTGCAACTCCCGGAAGTTAAATCCCAGAGGAAGACTTATGTGCCTTTCAAAATTATGTACTCGTTAAGCTTGCAATGACTGAGGCATGCCGTATTAGGAATGGATGGGTATTGATCATAACCATTTTAGGTCTGTCAGGAAGAAAACGGAATTTAGCTGCATAATTTTATTGTAGAAAAAAAAAGGTTTCTGTATAAAAGGGTCATTCCCACCCTTCCACTTTCCTCTTATGGATTAATTATGATTGAGTTAAAAATTCCTTTTTCTACATGCTTTAATTTCTCTTTTGAAGACTATCTACACCTGAAAATGTAAAGTGGAGTAGCTGTACCAGGATCTGTAAGTCTTCCCTGTCAGAGCTGAGATGTTTGCTTGGAACAGTTCTGCTGCTGGTGTGGTTAGAGCTGTTCTCTGAGCAGAACAGACCTCTTTCCAGGACAGACTGTTTTGCTGTTACAAGTGTATCTAGTCTTTACCTATATATGCTACCTAACTACCTTGCTTACAAACAGCGAAAAATGTGCTGCCTCTCAGTATAGCTGCTGCAGCCAAATATTAGCTTTGTTGAGACTTGCTGTAGTTTGTTTTGTTTCAAATTTACTTTGAAATATGTATATATTTCAGTATGCAAGTGTGTATACATGAATGTAGGTGGTGGGGTGTGTGTGTGCATAAAGGATTTAGAATATAGATATATTTCCACTTCCATTTGAGCCTGTTCAACTAATCTTCCCAAAAGCTCCCAGCTACTGTCCCTGTACAAATTCATAGGTGTTACTATGATGCCAGGTAGCTTCAAGGATCCAGGTAACCCAATGGAGAGAGTGGAAGTATGAAAACCAAGTTACCACAAGGTGGAAGGCTTTTTTTAGGACTACTGTGAAACCCTGCCTGTTTCTTAAGTTTGAGGGTATTTTCCTATAACTGTAAAACAGAATTTTTACTTTACTTTTACGATAATATCAAGCTTTCATTAATGGAAAAAAGCTCTTTCAATAGAAATAGTAAAAAAAATTTCAGTGGTGTTTTTATTTGTTGCAATTTGTATGCTACTAGCAGACAGTGTTTTCATTTGCTCATTGTATTTCACCACCAGTATTCAGCCTTTCCTTGTGGTCCATTATTTGATTTCCTATGTAACTCTGCGTATAAACTTATGCATAAACATTTGACATTGTGTATTTTAAATACTCCACACTGCAAATATTAAATGATTCAGATTGAAGATTCTGAATGGGATAAGAAATCTAATAATATAAGTAGCCTTTCAAATATCTCTTTGAGAGAGAAATTGCGTCAAAGGGTGGTTTTACTTCATTTTGAGAGAGGAACTTTGGGAATTATTACCACAAATACAAAACAGCTGTTTTAAAAATTTTTGCAGGTCTTTATGGAAAAAGATGCTGGTGTCTTTAACATCCTAATACTGTGTTCATCAACTAATAGAGTATAAGGTTTAACTGGCAAGGTGATAACAGGTGTATGAAACTGAGGAACATAGTGAGTGGTTGTTAAAGCTGGTAGAAGACAGAACATTTTCATATTCCTTCTACTGTCCTACCTCTGGGTTTGTTTTTTGTCTTTTTTTGATAGTTAAAGTCCTGTTCTAATGCGTGCTAAAGTTCTTCAGACATTCTAAAGGCAGTTCTGTATAACTCACTGGGGGACGGCGGGGGAGTGTAAGTTCTTTTATGAAAGGAAATGGCCATACTCAGTCTGCTTCTGGTTTATCACCGCAAGATTCTACTGCATGTAGGCTTACCTGTGTACCAGGGTGTGTTTCCTGACATTGACAGTAATGAATGTGCTGTCACAGGCTGATGACTGTTAGCAGGCCTTCCTATAAAACATAATAAATAAACTGAATGCTTATTAATAACTGTTACGTGCATTGTTAAATGAAGAAATTAATCACCTCGTCATTGTTATTTTCTAGCGCAAACCTAAAGTTAAAGGAAGAGATGAAGTCTGAAAAGAAACCAGGTTTTTGGGACAGTTTGGTGATAAAGCAGAATGTCCCATCTAAGAAACCAGATGAGATTGAGGGATGGGAACCACCACAGATTACCGCTGCTGACTCTACCAGTGACGCAGCAACTACTTTAAGTGACTATACAGCCTGGTCGGGCTGGGAAGATGAAACCAAAGGCTCCACAAAGTACACAAACCTGGCCAGCTCAGGAAATAGTTCCAGGTGGAGTATCAAATCAGCTGGAAAGCTGGTTAGTATTAGACGTCAAAGCAAAGGTAACCTTACTGACAACTGGGAAGAACTAGAATGATACTGGTAATGTGAAATTCTTTATAGATGAGAAAGGTTCCATGATTTACTCGTATGTTTAAACCAAAATCAAATCTGCTCAATATTGCACCTTTATACAGTACTTTGTTTTATTCGGATTGTTACGAATTTTTTGCTCACCTGATAGTAAATTTTCTTATTACATTGTTAAATAGCTATGTTTTCCACACTGAAAAAAAAGTAGAGAATCTATTTTGTGCCTATATTTCACATCTAGACTGTGCAGTTTGTCGGATTGTTGGTTTTACCAAAAAAAATGTAATTCCTTAGTGAATGTATACACTGGTTGCAAATTTGACTGCCTTATGTAGGAACTTCCACTAGCTTGAGGTCCGCTTTTTTTTCCCCTGATATTTGAGGGCCACTCAAAATTTTTGTTTTGATGCTGTCCTTTTTTTAAGTAAGAATACTGATCTGTTGCTTGCAGGGAGGATGCTTATACTTCGTAGACTGTTTTCCAAATCTTCAGCCTCAGCATATGCTTCAGCTTGTGCACACAAAATGCTCAGCTGTCACAGTGTGTTATACTGTGTATGAAATGGGAAAATACCTATTCCAATGTAATTCCTTCCCTCACAGGACCTTCACCGATAGTCAGGTCAAATGGGTCTTCCAGAGGTTTTTTTCTTTTTATATTGAATGTTGTTTGACAAAGCTAAGCAGCTCAGTTTTTAAGATGCGTGTTATGCCAAAAATAAAAACGATTGAAAATTTGGAAAGCAGCAGTGAATAGAGTGTAAGATCTTGATATTCAGTATCCGTAGTCCTGAATCTAGAGATAAGTGGCTTCTTATGGAAGGGCGTATGTTTTCATTTTTACAACAGCTGATCCTTGTTCTACAAACAACGTATTTGTTTTGTACTGTTGTTCCTTCCCCCTACCCCGTAAGTGTTGACTGACCTATACTCTGGCAATTTCAGGGTAACTGAGTAACTGAGCCATTGCAAGTAAGTGCATGCACACAACCTCTGAAGCATTTTTGTTATAAAGCTTCGTCTTACTAGCTACTGATATTGTAATTTTTTGGTAAAAGAAGGTGAAGTGTTAAACTTGAGATTTGAAATGTATATAAGAATACTAAAAGTGCCTCTTTCTAATGTAGTGTCTCTCATTAGCAGTGTGGCTGATGTCGGATCCAAAGCTGGTTTCCGTTTTGTTTATATGACCTGTATAAATACTGCTTTAACATTTGTGGAAAAAATCAAACCAAAAGTTTCATAAGAAATGAACAGTAGGCCTTTTCTCTGCTGATTGTTAAATGGGTGTAACAGAGCTGAAAACCTGTTGACTGCCTAGCAATATGGCCAGTACAGTCGGAAGATCAAGTTAGCGTTTCAGAGAAAATAGGTGTTTTTACAAGAAAGCATATACCTTTATAGAATGGATGTCTTGTAAACTATTTTTGCAAGAAGCTTATGCTGACGAAAAGGGATGCATGCCGTTGTCTTCGAAGCTTGTACCTTGTTCCTGTAACTGCCACGTTACTTGTTTCTCAGCACTCTCTTTCTCCTCTCTTTTCCAGTTTATGTGTAGTTTTCTGGCTCGCAGTTGCTGCGTAGCTATTTTTTTTGAGATTCCTGTTGAGATGTGCCTAGAGGGAAACTGTAGCAAAATGGTTTTGGGTTTGTGTTTTTCTGGTGTTAACAGGACATTAGAAGACATGGTTCTTAAGTTTATCTAGAAGAATGTCAGTGTTTTGTGCTACAAAACAGGATCTTGTAACTGGGAAATGTATTTGTAAAATTGGCAAAGTGCATTAAAAAAATCCTAACAGAGGAGAAAGGGTTAGTGTTTATACTGCATCGTTTAGTCTGTGAGTAACCTCTGCATTTGCCTTTAGCAAGTACGTATGCTGAGGTTAATTGTAGGAAAGAATTAGTATTCTTGGGTAAAGTATGCTGCATTTTATAGTTTATGGAATACCCTCTAAGGCATGAGCTAGTATTTAGTTTGGTTGTTGGTGCTGACCTGAAAGAACAGAAGAAGATCTGCTAGCAGCCCTCAATATTTTCCTGTCAAAGATGGGCTGAGAACTTTTAATTTCCCTCCTAAAGAAACTATTCTATTTATACTGTGACCAGTAAAGGTTTTGCCTTGCACATTATACTGTCAAGTGCCTGTTTCTCACCTTGATGATGTGTTTGATGCACAGCTTAACTGCAACATTTTTCAATTTGTTTTCCAGTGTGTGATAAAGAATATGCTCACAAATCTGAAGCCTATTATAAAAGAAAATTGCATCCAAGTGGGAAATTGAGATATGTAAACTTACAGTTCAACTCCTAGTGATGAAAGTTTTTGTGTGCTTTTGAGTGATATTTCCTCAGAAAAAACCATTCTAAGGATGAACGTTATTAAATGTAATATAATTTATTGTTATGCTTTAATAATGTATTTGTCTTTCGAGAACTCACTTGGTGTGAGCTTTTCTTCTGTTTATAAACTTGTCTGAATTTTCAGAATGGGGTCCTCTTTTCTTTTACCTTCTTTAGATGCTTAACTACATTACCTGTTTATGGGCTTAAGCTCCATGTGAGGAATAAGTGTAGAATATGTCCCTTAATATTTGTTTTGAAATCGCATTACAATCTATGTGAAATGGTTTAGAAGAAGGTAGCATTAAGACTGTATAATATTGCACAAAATGAAGTACAGTTTATATTGCTTTCTCGTAGCCAATCTGCATGATTGTTGGCGTGATTTTAATGGGAATTAAAAGCTTCATGTGGCTGTAACTAGTCACTTAACTCTAAGCAAAACTCTTTCTGAGTATTTTTATTTATTAGCATAATTTGCAAAAAAAGAGAAGTAGTATTTTCCTTATGAATAAAGATTTAGTTTTAACTGAAATGACTTATTCTTTGATTTCTTTTTTTTTGGTCTCGTTTTATTTGTCATGTGATTTTGTTTCCATTTGCGTGGACATTATTGCATCATTGTAGAGTAGAGCCAAGGAAGACATAGCTGTGTTTGTCCGAACTCAGTGAATCGTGCTGTCTCAGAAGCTGCGGCACCCTAGATTTAAAGCATCACCCATTGCTTTCACAGTGGGAAGAATTCATTGGTTTTGACAAACTGCAAATATTTTGCTTTGCTGGTATTTGTCAGTTTAAACTTTTTATATATGTATATATATATTTATTGGCTGTTCTGAAAGCTTGGGCAGAGCAGCATTCTTTCCCTGAAGATTTCACCAGCTACATGTAAACTGGAGGACCTGGAATGCTTCTGCGTAGACTGGCCTCAAAAGGAGGTGAGACCTGCACATCCTGGTCTGTGACAAAAGTGAGATGCAGCCACTGGTACCAGTAGATGGGCTGTAGAAAGAAGTGTATTGTCAGCTTCTCATTCTTCCGCTCTAGTCTGCTGCCTTTGTTGTTTTCTAAGTAGACTTAGCAGGGAGCATTTAGGCAAATTTTTTTTTTCATCACAGTGTGTGGACTACCTGAAACAAAGTTTTACTCATACAAGTTACATTCTTAGGGGAAAAAGCCCTCTATCAAGATGCCTATCATTACCCCCAGGTGAGTCAGGTGCGCATTTGGGCAGGTGAAAGAGAGAGAGTGGAGAGCCCTGTGTTTCCAGATCCTGCATAGACAAGGACCCCGCCAAATTTTGAGCAAAGCTGTTCCCGCAGCCCAGGTAAATTTGGCCTGACATTTGTCTCAATTTCCAAAACTTTCTGAAATGGTTGTTTATGATTATGAATGTCAGATGACAAAACTGTCTTTACAGTCTGAAAAGAACATGAATGCACGTGTTGTTTAGCATATCTAAACTGTTTTTACTTTTTTTTTTTCCTTGAGCGCCTGCTAGTTGGTTTCCTGATGTAGCTGGGAAATTAAAACAGCACTGTGAAGCAGAAAAATAATTTCCTAAAAGGCTTAGTAATGGGTTATAGTTTCCGAAAGTGTGTATCATTAGACATCTGTCTGCCTCTCAACAATTTCTTGTAGCATGACTGCTTCGTATCATAGAAGAGAGGGAATCAGACATGCAAAGAATCCAGCTTAGAAATTGAAAGTAGAGAGTTGGCGTTTCTTCTAAGTACAACCAGCATAATAGCAGGAAAAAAATGCTGCTTCTGTGGTTACCAAGTAATGAAGAGTACGAAAACAATCAGAAAGTAGGTAGATAAAGAATAGAAAATTATATGAGATATGTAATAGTAAACAAAATGTAAGGAGAAGATGGTTTTTCATATGATATTTACCAGCTCTTGTCACTGGTACTGAATAAAGAAGTACGTGCTCTGTATTTGGGAAGAAAATTTTCCTATTCTTGGTCTAGTATTTACTAAAAGATGCAAGAAAGCGACCGTATTCTTTTTAAGTCCATAATAATCTGGTAAAAGCTTGGCTGGCAGTTACATTTTGATGCTCTTGAGACCGAAATAACACTAGTGAAAACTTAATAACATGTTTTGAACTGTGACATTTGCTATTGGAACATGAAAAGCATTACACTCTGCAGAGAAAAACACACAGCTGTATTTTGTAAGATTAGTTTGTCCACTACTGAAAATAATGCTGTGATATTTTGCTTTCTAGTTGCTCTAACCCCTTATACTGATCAGACTAACTGAACAGTTGAGTCTGTTTTCAGAGAATTGGCTGGTCTAGTTTTTTGAGGTTGTATAGTAGAACAGCTCAGATTTGATACAGAGCCATTTGTAGCCATGTCTCCTGGCCTTTCTTATCCAGTACTTCTTTCCTTGAATCCTCCAAGTGCTGTTGTCTTGAACATCTTGTTTGTCCAGGAGTCTTGTGATTCTCCACAAGGTTACATGCTTCTGGTATGGAGAGACAGAGAAATACTGTGGTTCATGTGTCTGTGCTGCAGAAAGGAAGGGGAGACTTTTGTATCCAGAGTCCAAGTACTGTACTTGCTATATTATTTTTCTTCTGCTAAAGCTATTTTATGTGCAAGATAATTAATATTAATTCATTCTTTGCTTTGTTTTATTTTTGTACTTGTCCCCTATTAGGTTTTTTTGAGTCGCATAGGCAAAGACATCCTCCCTGATTACAAAGACCTAATCTTTGCTGTTTCTCTCAAGACAGACACCCACTTTTAGGCAGACTTGCCTTCAGTTTAATGCCTGTAAACAGTTTATCTTTTGAACATTGAGACAGAATCTTGGCAACCAATATTTGACAGGACCAACAAAGGAAAACAAGTCAAGCATCATTTCCCATTAGGAAGTAAACTATTGTTTGATAGGAGCATGAGAGCATGAGATTCCCAGAAGTCATACTACCGATACAGTGGTGCTGCACATAGGGTTATTTGGAGAATTAGAGACTTAATGAAATATATAAATGCTCTTCTTTTTTTATAAACTCACATGTCTCCTGAAGCACATGAACCTCTGTCTGCATAGTGTGATTGTCACACTGCTGCCTGCAAGAGAGCACATGAGTGTTGAACCAAACCATTGCAGCCAAGGTGGACGGCCAGTTGGCAGCTTAAGCTGTGGTGGAAGACCTGAGCTCCTGACCTGGGCAGTGAGAACTGGCTGTGCTGGTGGCAGGGGGAAGGTTTCCAAGAGAAGTGAAGGAGCAGATGTTCTGACGCTGGGGAATGAAGCGCTGTGTAAAGAGAAGAAATCCGGGACATCTGAGAATGTTCCTAGCGGGGTTTAGTATTTACTGTTAGGACGTGGGGTGGGGAGGGGGTGGGTAGTGTTAGAGAATCAGAACTAACCCACAACCAGTCTTCTTCCCTAGTGTTTTTTCTCAGTTAACCTATTGAAGAACAATAGGGTTTTTGGCGATTGGAAATAATGTCCCTTGGGCCCAGGTACAACGTGAAGGTTTTAGATGCCTTTAGTATTGGTGCTCTGGAACTCACAGCAAGCACTTCTCCAGATCTGTTCCATACCACTATGCCTATAAATTCAGAATTAATTGATCCAAACTGTGGAAGATGAGTGCAGGTGGTAGAAGGCTGTACCTTTAGATGTGGGATTAGTAAAAGGCATGTGGTCAGCTTGCAGCAAGAATTTAAGTGGTGGTGGGATTAAACTATGGACATTCTAGCCGAACAACTCCGTCCAGTATCCTGCTTCTTCAGATATTGTACTTTCAGCCTCCTCCCCTTCTCTGCTCTCTTACCAGGGTCCTGAGATTTCTAAGAGCTTTCTCCATCCTTCCTGTCTTCCCTGAGATCTCTGATGATTCCCCATTAGTGTCAGCATATTTTTCTCCCCCCTTAGTGGATGAATTACATGCTAAAGGGTGATTTTTTTTTTTTTGTTTTGTTTGTTTTATTGCCTCTAAGTCTGTGAATCTGGAAATTTATGAAGCACCACTTGGAATTTGCCTGGGTTGGAACTGGTGAGACTATGGTTTGAATGCTCTGCACCTGACTTCCACCTCCCACGCCAGGCACACTGTTTTAAGCAATTAGAAGCTGCTTGAATCTGCTGGTGGGGCCACATCCTCAAAATACATGTGTGTGAAGCCTTCGTGGCAGAACTGCCTGGGGTGGGTGGCTTGGTGTCTCTTCCTGTGGCATATGCTTGCACATACCTGTAACGGGCCGAAGGTCTCACAGCCTTAATCAGGGCAGAGACTTCTTCACAGGCCTGTTGGGAGTGCACCAGCTGCTGGCGTTTTGGGTTGGGGTGCTCTCCACCTCACTTGTTAAAGCTGTTGCATCTGATGTAAGGTGGCCAGCTGGGCAGTGGACCAACACGATCCAGGTTTGTGGCGGTCTCCCCTTTGCCCAGTGACTGTTTAAACACGGCCGTGCTGCAGCGTCAGAGGAGGGGAAGGGCTGCAGATGAAGGTGCAGGATCACGCTGCGCACCGTGCAGCTGAATGAGGGAACACGGCAGAGTTACAGGCTCAGCCGTGCTGCCGCAGGGGCTATTGTGTTATAGCCAAGTGTATCTAGTTCTAGTGGCTTATGAAAATGCTGCCAAAATAGTGCTTTTATAAATGAGCCAAGGTCTAAAGGGATACTGTCGAGCTAAGATGGAGACAACAGGTTTACAGCTTTAAAAGTCCCCAGTAGAAGAAAGTCTCAAAATAACTGCTGCATCTGAGAGAAGAAAGGGGGAGCGGTGCTCCAAGCATGGAGAACTTTGTTCTGTAACATAAGCAGTGGGTGGAAATGACAACTGAGTGCAGCAAGTGAATTATTCTTCCATTATTATTTTGTTACAAATACTATAGAAAAGCAGCATTCAAGTGGAACTAGCATACAAAAATTAAGTAAATTCAGACTTAAGTGGCAGCTGTTTGTGCCTTGAAAATTGTTAGAAAGGCTTTCAGCTGAAGGCACGATGACTAAGTACCCGTGCAGCGCAACAACTATAAATGATTTATTCTTATTTTTAGAAGAATGTACACATAAACCTGCAGGAAATAAAGCAGTACCAGCGTGTCTGAAAGGCAGTGGGACAGGTCTGTGTGCTGCACAGAGAACAGCCCGTGGGATCCAAAAGAAAAGAAACCAACTCAGCCTTAGTGGCACTCTCACCTCTGCCATGTTCTCAATCCACTTGCCTGTCAGGACCTTGGGTACAGGCATGAGCTTTAAAGGTAACCTCCATCCTGCTGAGCTTTGCAGGAGTTGGGAATTATGTTTCTGTGTCTTTTAAGGGTTTGGACCTGAGCCCGGCAGCAGAAAGCAGTGAAATACTGCAAGTGAATAGCATAATCAGCTAATACCTCAACATTCTGAACCATAATTTAACAACTGTTTGCAAATGTTTGCTATCGTTTGCTTTATTTAAGGTTGGTATCTTGGTATTGAAGTGGCAGCCTTAGCTGTATATTTAGGGTCTAGCCTAACTCCGATGCCCAACATCATACAGAAGAAAAAGATTTTGTATCCTCAGGATCACCTTTGGGGAAACAGGAGGTCGGACTGTAGTCCCCTCTCCTAGCGACACATGCTGGGCTACATACACTGAGGCACACAGTGCTGCCCAGCTAGGCAGCTGCTGCCCGCATGGTGCCACGAGGCTGTGACCCTTTCTTAGGTGAGTTCCTGAACATCTAGCCCCATGATTAAATATTTGACTGAGAGCTACAGAAAATTATCCTGTGGGAGCAGCATAGGTTCAGCTGAAAAGACTGAGGAAGAATGGTTCCATGAAAATTTTCCCTAGAAACAGTACTCCAGGGTTGGGTCAGCAACTTGACCTGACTGGCTGACTGCA
>NW_010425066.1:25029-25816 GCF_000710305.1 Buceros rhinoceros silvestris | reverse complement strand
GCCACGGCACAGGGCAGAGGAGGGTGTGTGTGACATGGGACACGACAGAGTCTCAAAGTTTTGGGACAGGGAGTCCCCAGAATTCACGTTCTAACTAACTGCTAAGACTTGGGGTGAAATGGGATGTCTCATGGACTTTGGAAGAGGTGAGCTCTCAGCTTTTTGAAGTAAGAGTGCAAGTGACAAACTCCCAGAAGATTTATATGCTTGACTTGACTGGAGCTAAGTCTTGCTCGCTTTCTGGTCAACAGTTAAGCACCTGAGGCCATGTTCAGTATGCTGCTTGACCTAGTGTCCTGTTTCTCTCTAGCAGAGTGACTCCTTAAGTACTTACTTTGCCCATGTCTTCTGTAAGAAGCTGTGAAGTTCCTGGTTTGTTAAATTTGAGTTACAGGACTTCTAAGTAAGTAGCAGATGATGAAGAAGCTATGGCTGATTTTGTGAAGTTTGAAGGTTTTTGATGAAATCAACTTCTGGTGCAATTGTCTGACTTCAAGTGATGAGGTGTAAGAAAGAAATATGTACACTCTGTCTTGCTATCATCTCTGTATGTACATATATATGGATATGACAGTACCTTAAATACGCTAATTTGTGCCCCAGGCCAATCTAAACCATTGTGCTCCTATTCTCCATTCTGCCAGCTCCTTTCTGCTAGCCTTCACTGCTTCTGCCTTCTAGACCACCAAGTGCCACTAGTCTCTTAGTCCTGGTGGGTATCTATCTCTTTTGTTTTCGCTAGGTTTTTCATCACATTTCAGCTTCTTCCTTCTCTAAAAGTGAGTTT
>NW_010425066.1:21218-24839 GCF_000710305.1 Buceros rhinoceros silvestris | reverse complement strand
AAAGAGTGAGCAGTGTTCTGCGCCTCTGCTTTTTGCAGGTGAGAACCTCAGTCCTGTCCATGTCTACTGTCTTTATGGTCAGAGTGCCTTTTCCCAGAAACAGGAGAACAAAACTGTTGGGAGGGCGTGTGGTAGAACAGGTTTGGAGTCTCTGAGAGAAGGGTTTTGGAGGTAATGATGGGGAGTGGGGCAGGTGTTGGAGTGGTGGAAGGAAGAGCCTGTTTTTCAAAACTGTGATTTCAAGCTCCTTGTAGACTGTTGCAGAAGATGTCTCGATTGCCTGTGAATCAGTTGTGGTTTTCAGAACCAGAATTCCATACAAACCAAATTGCCTGAGAGGGCGAAGTGCTCATGCAGGGGTCACAGTTAAAAGATGGTCTCCCATCACTGCCACTGCAAAATCTACATGTGAACAGATCCAGGTCTTGGGACAAAAGCCGTGGAGCAAAAGAAACCTGTAGAGTTCAAGGCAGGCTTTCTGCTTTAGGAGAGAGTGCCTGTGCCTGCCTTTGCACACAAGAGGCCAAAGTGTGGAGGTTTTGCATTAAGGCATACCCCTTCTCAAGGGTTACACCACTTGGGGCACATCAGTAAGTGATGGTGTAAAGGGCAGTAAGATTAATTCAGGTTTTCAAAGTATGTTCTTTACCACAGGTGAGGTATTAACAAAGCTGTTACCCTGAAGGTGAAATATTATCTCTATTTATTTCATGAAGAGATCTGAATAAAACCAGACAAACACCACAAGCCCTACTGATCAAAAATCACTGCCTTAGCTTTTTACTTGGGTGACACCATTGAAATGTCTTCTTATACCTCTGCTGACTTCACACCACGTAGTTGGTTTTAATCAAGCTCTGTTATTTGCCTAGTCTTAAGAAATATATTCACTAAATATGTAACTAGCTTGTGGAACTCCTCCCAAAGCTCAGTTTTGCTGAGTGAGTGTTAAAAGCTTATAATGGGGCTCATGAGGGTGTGGTTCAGCACTCAAAGACTTTTAAGATTTAAAATAAAAAAAAATGGTAATAGCCCTGTAGTGAAATGCTTCTCAGGGCAGGCATGCACATGTCTCTTCTCACCATCCCCCCTCCCCCCACTTTTTTTTTTTGTGTGTCCTTAATGTGGAATAAAGGTTTGAAAAAGGCACCTTACTGGCTTCCAAATGTGAGCCAAGCAACAAACCCTTGCCCCAGGTATGGTTAATGGTATCCTGAAACCAGCAGCTGGAGGGAGTTGATCTCCCCCTCTGCTGTTGAGGCCACACCTGCACTACTGTGTCCAGTTATGAGCTCCTCAAGCATGAGAGATACAGACTTACTGGAGGGAGTCCAGTGAAGGGCCCTCAAGATGATGAAATGACAGGAGCATCTCTCCTGTGATGAAGGTAGAGAGAGCTGAGACTGTTCAGCCTGGAGAAAAGATGGCTCAGGAGGGAGCTCAATGTCTTAACAATTCCTGAAGGGAGGGTGGGAAGAAGATGGAGTCAGGCTATTGTCACTAGGCACCACTGAAAGTACCAGAGGCAGTGGGCACAAACTGGAACACAGGCAGTGCTGTCTGAACATAGAAAATTTTTTTTTTCCAGTAGGGGTGACCAAGCACAGGCACAGGTGGCCCAGAGAAGTTGTAGAGAATCCTTCCTGGGAGAAAGGCAAGCAGAAAGAAAAAACCTACAAAACCCCTGTGTCTGTCAGCAAATTCAATGGATAATCTTAGTGTATCACTGAAATTTAAAGCAAATAAAACTATCTCCTGAGGAAATAAATATTCTCCTTGTGCATCCTATTAACAGTGCAGCTATCCTATTAAAAAAAACCAAACTACTGAAAAGCAATGTCACTTGGACTGCTTGTATGCTGCTCCTTCCATTACCAGTTACCACAGAGAACACATTATAGAAGGATCCTACAAAAATTCAAATTGATTCATCTCTGTGCATAAGAGGCTTCTAGGAATAGATAAAAACCATGATTTATTACACTGTACAAAACTAGATTCAGAGCAAGGGCAGAATATAGTACATGATTTATTTTTTCTGTACATTACAAGTTATTTGTTAAGTATCATTTGCAAACTCAAAAATTCCCGAATTTTTCCTTTATCTGCCTAAGCCAATAAATTGGTTTTGTTCTACTAGATCGAAGAAAATAGCTTCCTGGAGAACTTACTTAGCGTGTGATTAACGTGGCAGAAGGTGCTTCAGCTCAGACTGACTTCCAGCATTTTCCACAGCTTCTAAAGACGTGTCAGGTTAGAACCTCAGCTGGTGGTATAATGTCCTGCCACTGTACCAGTCTAGGAACTAGCACCTCCATTCCCATTAAATTTCAGTATCTTCTTCTTAGAAGATGAATTAATGCAATTGCATTTGTAGACGTACCAAACAGTATAAATGAAGGCTGTAGCTACCATAAAAACACCCAACCATCACTTTCCAGTAGCCCCAGATCTCTTGAGTTATGCACAATGTGCTGAGATAGATAGGTTATTATGTTTAATAAAGTCCTTAAGAAAAATAAGTATTTTTGCATAATGTATGTATAAAGATTGGTTGATTTCCTTCATTCATAGCTTCAACAGATATAACCACAGCTATATTTTATTCACTAGCTCACAATGATTAATGCCACCTTAGTAACTGATGTATCGAGTCCAAGAGAATATTGGCCCATTATTTATAATAGCGCAAATAATTATATGGAAGTGTTTTGAAACCACTGGCTTTAAAGAAAGGATTAACAAAAACCCCTTCCATTGGTCCCTGTAAGAGCAGTTTAAGTCTTCCATGAAATTGTCAAAAACTTCCCCACGTAATTTTAACCAGCTATTAAGGCGTCAAAAGAACAGATTTAAAGTTGAGATTAAAATGGTCTTTCTTGGACTTGAAAAGAAGTCCACTGCAGTTTTCCTGACAAAGACATTTTCTTCATGTGTCTCCTTCTCTTCAGCTCTTTCTGCACTAAAGCAACACACCAAATAAAGCTGTCTGATTATCTCCCTCATACCTTTTTTTTAAACTACAACGAAACATTACACTTAAATATATTGCACAAGAAGCATAATGTATCCTGTCTGACTCTTCACAAAAATGGCCACAAACACAGGAGAACAGCTACTGAACATCTCAAAATTTGAAGAGGTCAATGAAATGCTGAGGAGATACTGGCATGAGACAGGTGTCTGGGTCACTGGCTGTGCAGGGGTGTCCTGTATCCTGCAAAATGAAGAAGAAAAAATTAAATTCTCTTTCCATACCCACAATTTCTCTCCACACTCAATTAAGAAAAAAAGGCAAAAATTCACATACAGGCCCATGCAACTACTTCCACTGTAAACAAGCTAATAGGAACTTATTGCTCTTTTTAAGAATTCACTGTCGTTTTCTTTAGCAGTTTTAGACCAAGTTGTTAAGAAAACAGGCCTTTGTTTTGATTGTGGTAGTGCAGGGTAACATCAGATTTCAGAAAAAACAACCAAACAAAAAATCCCCAACAAGCAACCCCCACCCCGCTTCTCTCTGCCTACCAGAACCTGAGTCAGAGCTCTCTAAAAAAGGTTCATATTCCTTATCCATTAGTTTTTGGTAAGTATAATGAAAAAAAGGCAACTGCTCTGCTG
>NW_010425066.1:18904-21131 GCF_000710305.1 Buceros rhinoceros silvestris | reverse complement strand
CGGAACCTACATTATCTGTTTAATGGAAATCTGAAATCAACTACTAATTTGGGAGGGAAAATGAGCTCCTTGCTTTTGAAGTGAGGGGCAGCAGACACTTCCTAAAAACCACCTGAACAGCATGTTTGAAGTACCAGTCATAAGAGTTTTTCTACTTTGCTTGTTTCCTCCCCCAACACCTTTTTATCCTCTTTCATGCTTACCTTTTCCCCACCTGAAAGCACTGCCTTAAAACAGAAGTTAGCAGCCAGGCAAGTCAGGGACATCAAAAAGACAGACAAGATGGGAAGGCTCTGTCATTCCAAATTCACTTAGCCTGCAGTGCTTTCTTGACTACTACAGAAACTTAAATAACCAGACAATTGTGATGAGTTCAAGATTCAAATTCTTAAAACTGAACTTTTCATTTGACACCTTATTGGAACCCATAAAGGAAGGAAGTGCTTGAGGTATAATGAGAAGGTCCCAGAGACTCAATGGAAACATTGAACACCTTGATCAATAATGTGGTAAGGCTCAAAGTCTCCTTTAAGGTTTTTTTCTCCCTTTTCCACCAGTGGTGATGAACTCACCATGTGGGGCAAGAAAACTGGAGTGAATTCACGGTAAGTACATCAGACCACTGCAGTCTTGATCTCTTTCGTTTCCACAGGGAATAAAGTTATGTGCAACTCACTTAATAGAAGGAAAGAGCCTCTAAGTGAAAACTTTTTTTGACTTGGAAACTTACATAAGGGAAGTGCTGTCAGAGATGCCACTTCCCTGTCCCAGGTCTTTGCAACACCAAAGTGCACTTGGTGAAACACATTCTAACTACTACTCACCTTTTCCAATGAAAATAGTTACTCTGTATTTTTCCATTAAGTCTATAGATAACTACATGAAAAAAATCATGTGGTATCACCTCATCATCCTCCCACTTTTTAAAATAATTGTCACCTGAGAACCAGTTGTTACATTCATGACAGGGAAAAGCAAACGCAAAAGGGAACAGACAAATAGGTCAGACTCAAGAGAACTGTCTCTCTGGGGCAGTTGCAGATGAGAAAGAACAGAAGACTAAGACCAGAAGCGTTAAACTGAACACCTTCAGCTTGAAATGACATCTGCAAGGAAGAGATACGCCACAGCAGAAGACACTCTCATATGTAGATGCTAATGAACTATCATCACCTCTACCCATTGCCATGTCAAGGTCATGTCATTACTTTCCAGGAAAAAACACCATCAGAATTAGGATTCTGGGAAAGAAGCTAGGTGCTTCTTATAGTGCTTATTTATATTCCTAAATAGTTTAGACAGAATTTGTAACATTCTATCTGCTTTGCTCTGCACATCATCATAAAAAACACTTTTGAAAGCTCTGCTCTGTCAGGAATTACAGGTCCAATAAAAATCTCAGATCAGTTCTTGGAGTTTTTAGTTATTAAAAAACAACTGAAACAGCAATTATACAAGTGAAAAAAGTGATGAAAACTGAAAAGAAGAATCATAACTCTCCTGTAATTATGAGTATTTCTCCTTCCAAGAAAAATGTATTTCCCTTGAAATTACATTTAATGAATAGTGTTCAAATCATATTGATTTTCAAAGTATCTACTTAAAACTAAAACAGAATTCTTTTAAATTAACAAGAGAATTCACTAGGAGAAATTTTTACTGGAAAATGTAGCCTTTTTCCTCCTCAAATTTTATCATAACTGGACATTAAGAAGCTCCCGTAACAACCTTGGAGCCACAGTCTTTTTCTGTAGAATTGTTGACACCATTTCTTCATTCCCAAAGCAACATTTTAATTGCCTCTCCCCACTCTTCCAAGTCATAGGCAGCCTGTTTTGGGAATTTCTTTTCAGAGAGACTTTCAGAATCATTACGTATGACTACAGCATTCCAAAACGAGTAAAATCAATTTTAGTACCTTTGCATTAAAGAAAGTTATCTATCTGAGGTTCATGTTACTCTTCAGATTTAAGTACTGAATTAAATGCAACAGGGAGTGCAGAAACAGTTTATAACACTGTGTGCAGAGAAACCTATTTCTTCGTGAAATCTGGTTGGTCTCACTGACACTATGTACCTGTGTTCATGAGAAGCTGAGTAATGGTCCCTACTTTAAGTGGCATTAACAGGGAATATGGCAATAATAAAAAACAAATCTGATGAAAAGCTGAGATGGAAAGTCATCACTACCTTATCTAATAGGGAAACGAGAAACAAAGCATTCCTG
>NW_010425066.1:0-18809 GCF_000710305.1 Buceros rhinoceros silvestris | reverse complement strand
TCCTGCTGCTAAACTGATGTGGGGAGACAAAAATCAACCCAGGAGTATCAAACAATTAGAAATGAACATGTTATCCACTTAGACATTACAGAACAGTCAGCAATGAAAACAGATGACAGAGACACACAGGAAATACCTTGAGTAACAAAGCAAGGTGGTAGTCCTTTGAGATCGTGAAGAAGGAAGCAGGAAGGAGAGCCATAAAGTAAAAGAAGCAGAGTTAAGTTTATTGAAGCTAAGGTTCATATGCCATGTAGAAAAACAGTATTTTATTCTTTTGGCAAATCACAAGCTGAAGAACCAAAACCAGCACAAGCCCCAAGAAGACTGAAACCAATTATGAAGCATATAGCGTATGCAGAACAGTTACACTATTTTACAAAAAGCCCTGTCTGCTAAAAGAATAAAAGGTATTTGAGCTTCTGCGGCCACCTCTGGGATAACCGAAATGTGCTACTGAACGAGTGAAGGAAAACAAAACAACTGCCCACAACTGCAGTGTTGCCTCGTGGAACAGAAGGAATAGTATACACAAACAGCATTCACAGAGGCGTCAGTCAATAATTAGTTTGCCATTACTCTTCTTACACTGTTGAAATCACGTATTTTTCTTACTTTCCTCATGGACAAATTCCTCACCAAGAAGTAAATTCTGAAAGACAGTAACTTGATATGAAGAGTTTCTTATAATCATTCCCTCCTTTAACATGGAAGAGTACAAGATGTTGTACTATACCACTGTACTTCCTACAATGAACTTAGGAGCCTCCTTCTCACTGTATCTAACATGACTATGGTCACAGGTTTCAAATATAGGAGTACAAATGCTGCTCCCTGAAAAGTTTTTCAAGTAACAGTAAGATTGTCAGTATGCTCTGATAAGTAATTTCCCTTCAGCTTTCCCTTTCCACTTCAACCGTTTGCTAATTCAGTGCAGTTGCCATCAGTCCATTCTTCTGCAAGTCCTCCTTTTAAAGACACAAAATGCTGGACAAAGAATTTCCTGTGTGCCACCCTCTCATGCTGCCAGCAATTACATTAATTATCAATTTCATACACTGATGAAAGTTCTCATCACTAGCTAGGCCTGTGCTTTCAGCCATTTCAGAACCTCACTGCTTTGTTCTATGAAACTCGTAACTGTCAGCATAAGTTTACCCACAACTACTTTCTTCAACTTACTCATATCAAGGATGCCCCTTAGCTTAAGTAATTCCCCTAAGTCTCACATTTATTCACCTCTTCTCCCTAAACTCTTCTCAGAGACAGAGAGCAGTCACACTCCTTATTAGCTTTAACACTAAGTTAAAAGAAATTAACCTCTGCTTTTCTTCTTCATGCCCTGATCACTTTAGTACTTTTCCCTCTGCAACTACGCCAATGTTTTACTTCGTTCTTGAATAAGGGGAGGGGAAAAATACCAAGCAATGTTCAGCTGAAGTCGTTCTGAAATGTTTTTGAAAGCAAAAGCTGCCTGATTTTAAAATGCATCATTAAGAAGAATTTTTACATATTATAAACTACTTGAAGAATCCAGTGCTTCCATTTGTTTCAAGATGAAACACTTGCTACTTCTGTAAAGTAACAGTGATTTCTCTTTTAAAGTTTGGTTTTGGTGGTTTGTTTGGGTTTTTTTGCTACATGCCCAACAGAATTAGGCAGAGTAAAAGCTTCAGCCAAGAACAAAAATCTGTATATTATAGATACAATTAGATGTCAACCATTCATATACATATTTAATTTAATTACCTGTCTAATAAGCTTGAAAGAATTGTCAAAGCTGGATAGAAGTTCTTTTTAAAGATTAAGAAATATTTTCACCTAGCACAGAATTTTTCTAGAACTAAAAGTACCTCCTGTCCCACTGCCCGCTGCTTTGCTTCACATCTCTTTAGAGAGCCTGGGAAAGGATATAGATACCAGTGCCTGAAAAAGTAGAACTACATTTTCTCCCCACATAACTCAGAGTGACTATCACTACTTTACTCACATTGTCCTGTAAACAGAGGGATGTTTTTCAGACCAGTTATTAACCTCTTAGTGTCCCTGACAATAAGGGTGCCAGTTGTGCAGATAACAATTCTTTTAACAATCTATTTCAGCCTGATCTGCAACACAGGCTCTCAAAATAATCAGGTTGGGAGGCACCTCAGGAGGTCTCTAGTCCAGCCTTCTGCTCAAAGCAGGGTAAGCTATGAGACCAGACCAGGTTTATCCATGCTTTATCCAGTCAGGTCTCAAGAACATCCAAGGATGGAAACTGTACAACCTCTAGGGTCAAACTATTCCCTTGCTGGGCTGTCCTCATGGTCCCCTTTAGGTTCCTCTGAAGCTCTCTTCTCCAGCCTCTCCTCACAGGGCAAGTCCTCAGGTCTCTCCGATTACCTGACCCTCCCCTGTACTCCACCCAGTTTCAGTATCTTTTTCGTATTGGGGACCTCCGGCTGCGTGCCGTATCCCAGATGCAGTCTAATGAGCAACAATGGACAATCACTTTCCTCAACCTGCTGACTGCGCTCAAGTTGAAACAGCTGAAACACCCACAGATTTTTAGGGCAGAAGCATGTAATTAATCTATTGTCTGAAGTCACTTTAAGATCTGCCTAAATCTCCAGGATGAGGCAGTCAGCACTGGGTTGGTGAGCTAGTAGGTACTGCTCATCAATCCAAAGTACTTTCAGAATTTATTGTGTTCTAAAGGAGTGCTATTATTCCTTTAGTAGATTGGAGTAGTCAAGGTTACAAGACAGTTGCCTGCACAGGTTCACTGCCTCTTACTGTCACACACGATCTCCAAAGTTAAACATTTAATTCCAAACATATTTTAGTCATTCCTAATATTAAAGTGCTACACTTTGAATTATACCAAGATCAGAATGAGAGAAATTTACTGTAGAAAATATTAACTCTTTGCAGAGCAAAGCTAGTCAATCCAAACAAATCTGATACCAAAAGTGCCCACCTGCATGTATGCTGTGCTCTTAAAATTTCTGCTGCTAAAGACAAAGCTTTACCCTACATACTGGGCAACATGATAAAGACTTACTCTACTGTAATGAACAGTTCTGAATCATTCTGACACACGTTCTTCAGCAAATGCCCAGGCTTTTTCCAGCAGAAGCCCATTCTGACTATCTGCTTTCCCACTATTAATTTAGCAAAACTTAATACCTGGAAGGGCTCCTGTAACATCAAGCTTGAAGATAACATTATTCAATAATGTGCTGCTTCCATGGAAGTTAGCTTATCCTCTCAAACAGTCTAATTTTTCTATGAAAAATAAGAAAGCCTCACACAACTCCTCTGAAAAATAAATCAGAGAAAGAGCGATTTATTTCTGTGAATTAGAATCTGAGTACTTTCCAAGATTTCTCAAATATTTCTTGTTCTTTGCTGTCCATTTAGCACTATCATATCTGGTCTTTGAGCTGCAAAATGAAAAGAGTCTTACTAGCTAGAAGGCTAGGTTACAGGGCCACACAACGTAAAAGCAGACTATGTGATCGCACACAAGTTAAACATGAACGTGCCCTTCAGAAATTAAAATCATCCTGCAAGACAGAATATGCTTCATGGTAAACAAAAAAAATCAACACAGTATGCACTTTGAATGAAGTTTCAAACATTCCTGCAAGCTTCATATGGAACAGAAGCAAAACCATAAAACCACAATGTGGCAGGAATACTATAGTAGTAAGTTCTCATTAGGGACATACTGATTGCCATGCCACCATTAGAAAAGCGATGCCGTCCTAACAAGTTCCTAACAACTCTGCACAAGATTAAATAGATAGAAGATACAGTGTGCACCTCTTTCCACACGGCACTCTTCCTTGCAATTCTAAGGACTGAGGGTATCATGTGTCAAGAGGGAAGAACGCTAGATGAAGAACAACTTTGGAATTTTAATACTGATTTTATATGAAAGTTTTACATATTATTTAGAAGTTACATGTTAGTTGTCCAATCACATTTCACATAAGAAAGCTGACAAGATGAACTTAGTATTTTTCCTTTTAGATGATCACCAGTAGCTGTTTGAACTTATTTCTGATTGCCTATTTTCAAAGCTCTTACCTTCCAAAACAGAATACTACAGTGTCGACAGAAATGCAAGGTGTCCCCGTATTGTTCCTTTATTGGGTAGTATTTCTGAAGTGCGAAGTACATCAGCTTCCAGTCAATGTGACCTTTCTCTGATAGAATCAAATGCCTACAGAACTGGACAAAAAATTAATATCTTCCTTTAAAATTGTTTCAGAACTAGTCAAATCAGGTAGACTGGAAAAGAAAAGGCAGTTAAACTAAAGTTTTGCAACTGGAATTCTTTGAAGTCAATAATCTGGCATTATACTTCTCTGCAAGGCAGTGTGGGAGATCTAGCCTCAAAAAAATGGAAGGTAAAACACTAAAAATAGGAGGGTGCATATTTGTCAAGAAAAAGTAGGCCATACACATCTGATCTAAATCTACTGTCTTGAAATTATTCAAATTATAGTCAAGCACCACATAAAAACAATATTTAGAGCCATAATTATTAATTTTATACTTTAAAAAACCACTCAGTAATGAGATTTTTAAAAGTTATCGTGCACTACAAATAGTGGTTTTCTGTTGAGGCAGAAAGTATGGATTTAAATAATGCTTTTTTTTCTTTCATTTTACAAGTATATACATGATTATTTTTCATATTTACTTACCATCCTTCTAGAAGGATAGCAATAATCAGTGATTGATGTACTTATTGAGGATATAATCAGCATGAAAACGTTAGCTGAGGCACAATGGCTATTTCTCCCCAGTTTAATACACAGTCAAGGTTTATTCAGTATTTGTAAAATATTCCTGTTCCACTCAGTGTGGATAAATGCTAATAGATTAAAGGCTTTCTTCATTCAGAAGACAACTCCTAGACGGGGAGAACAGCACTGCCTTTCTGATTTCAGCTACGCTTCCCTTCGTTTCATCATAGCTGCCCTGTGTAGAGTTCTCATTTTTTCCAAAAGTGCTCTTCAGGTATCAAGTATGTTTTTGTGGTTGTTTCAATGGTTCTACGAATACACTACGGAGGACAGGAAAAACAACCTAACATGGTTCTGTATCTTAAGGTAGCACACTTTTAAACAGAAAAACCAGAATCTGATATTGAAAAAAAAATAAAATCATTAGATTGCTACCATTAATAACCTAATAGGAAACGGAATGTGAATATTTAGGAATGCACCGAAAACACTGTATACAAGCATGCCTTTATAAAGCACAGGGGTAGCTAATTCTACTGAAATGCTTAAGTCGTCTTTTTCCCAGCATTACCTTAGTGTAACAGTTTTCTCTCCAACCAGTTTTGTCACTATTCAATAGAGCTTACCTCACCTCGCCTCAAAATCCACTCAACTGCTACATTAAGCCTAAACTTCTTATGCTCCGAACTTCACCTTGCATTGTCCTGAGCTGCTCCAGGAGGAGTTTTTCAGTTTGCCTTTGTCTAGATTCTCCATGAAGTTCATTTTAAAGTCTTTCATCTCACCAAAATTCTTATTAAGGTCAACTGCACATAAGTTAATTGAGCTTCACTTCTGCCTTTGCTGTTATAGAAACAATCTGGTAGTCCCTGACCAAATGGTACCAGTTCAACCTGTCAGATTTAAGAATGCGTATTTTCACTTTGTCCAGTCTGAAGTGTACTACATTTTTAAAAGTTCTTCCTCCAGCTCTGATGAGGTAACTTCTATTTTCATAACTTCACTTTCACATAGTCTGATTTTGTCTCAGCATATATTAGTCAGAAAACAAAAGACAGTTCTGGAGTCATTCCTAGATTACTTTAATGCTTTTTATGAGGTATCAACCCAAAAGTACCATTTGTCTTTTTCTTCTTAATTTCAAGATCTCAAGCATTTGCTCTATTCTTTTTTACAAAAATTGAGTTTTGGCTTTACTAGACTGTTCACATAGTGTAGAAGTTTGAGTAATCTGTCTGCCTACCTCACTTTGTAAAACAAGTTCTACTTTAGGTACTAAAATTAGGAATACCTTAGGTATCCTCTGCAGCACTTGCTGGTGATTGTGTTGTTTAATAAAAAAATCATCTTATGATATGACATTTTGTAAAATAATGTAAGGAAACAGCCTGATAGTTTGGTACGACCCAAGCCCCCCCGCCAAAGAGAACATTTTCCCTATTACTGTGCACTGCCACTGTTACCTCAAAGAGTGAGATCACACTTCATTGTTATATACCATATTGCAAAGACAAGGGCCACATTTATGCATATGATAGTTTATTACCTGCTTTTCTGCAAAATGGTACTGGCAGAGTTTTTTCCACAACTGTCTGTCTTCGCTGAGCATGTACAAAGTTGGTGTCACTTGGCCCAGGGTAATAACGTCCCAGCCATCAGAGAACCTGTATAAGATGTTGTTCAGCATATGGAGAGGGAGATCACTAAGTGTAAGACCGTTGTTGACTTCCTGGAAATAAGAATTGAAGACTTTTAACAACAAAAACTTAACAGTATAAGGTACAAATAAGATTCTTATTTTAGAGGTATCTCAGTCTTAGTTTGGTTTGTATAAAACCATTGAGTAATATCTATGATTATTTCTATGATACTTTGATTACATAGCTACCATTATTCTCTAACTGCTGTTGTTGAAAACTTAAATGACTACAGATACAGAAGGAGCTACAGACTGTAGCTTTGTAACATACATCTTTCCTACTGTTAAAATAAGCATATCCTAAATTCCTTTTTTCAATTTCAAATTACTTGAACACTTCTCAGAAAATAATTAAAGCGTAGTCTTGAAAACTACAATATATTCAATTCCACATTTGAGAGAAGTGTGCTAAAACCCTAACTATAAAAAAGGTATGAACCAATCATTTGTAATTTGCAGGATAACTATAGTTTATTTTTTAAGAAACAGAGCACATGTCAATTTGCCTTAAGTCAAGTATAGAATATAGTACAGAATATAGGACTGAAGAGCAGAAATACAGAATGAAAACATTATGAAGGTCAGAGGCAGAAGACAGCAGGTTCAATTCTGAACTCTGGAGACAGTTCCCCTCATATGTAAATGAGGAGTCCTGCAGGGGGTGGAAGATGAGAGCACTGAGAAAGCTTCCATTGCGAGTATGCACCTCTGCTGGACTTCCTGTTTTAACAGGGTAACCTAAAGCACGACTCATACACGGCTGAACCTCGAGCTGATACTGTGAGGAAGCACAAAGCCCAACAGTGGAGGTGGTGTCCTAGCTGGTGAGGGAGGGAATGTGGGCAGAGCCACCCAATCGCAAGATGCTGCCAGCCCAGCACCTGTACTCTAGCAGGCTCTCACGTCAGTTTATTTTACAACCATTCATCTCACTTACAGACTAGACTTTCCATAGTGCCATCTGTTATAAAAATCTCTGGACTGTCGTTCTGTTCAGGAATGTGTGAGCATTATAGATGCAAGATTTCTGATCAGCTATTTCAACAAGCATAAACTAACTCAGATGTGTGGCATGCTTGGAAAGAAACAAATGCAGCAACTGCAGTGTCTCAAAACTGTCTATGTTGTAGCTGCTTGGCATAAGAAAACTGCTGAGACTGGGTTCCCCGTTTCTCCTTTCTATTCCACAATTAGGTGTTTTAAATTGATACCCAGCACACACAGCAAGGCCCATATAAAAACTTCAAAGTTGAAAGCAAACAGATGAAACAGTTGTACGACTTTACTGTGGCCAGTATCTTACAGCATTTCCTCCTCCAGGAGTAACCCAGAGAGGTTAAAAAAACTGCCCACTTATTGTCAGAAGTCTCCACGATAAACACCTGGAACCTTTGAACACAGTCACATGATCAGAATCCAGATGTTTAATTGATCTTTTCTACAAAAAGCAACTGTGTTAATGAATAAAGCTGTAAAATTGCTACTTAAATTTTTTATTTATGTTTTCTTGATCCATCTCAAATTCCTTTTAATTTCTTCAATAGTAGAATGATTGCTTTGGAATAAAGATTGGTAATTTTTCCATCTATCTGACAATCTAGAGAAAAACATTTTGAAATTTGAGTGAGAAAAAACAACTACCTCCATACATCTCTACTACAGACCAGCAGTACGGGCATTGTAATAGCTCTTCCAACAAGGGCTGCTAAAATATTAGACAATTAAGTTGATTCCATTTCATTAGTTTTGTATTATTTCTCTAAAAACAAAGAAAACAAGTAAAAACTGTTTATGATCTACTTGAAACTTTCTTCACTTACATATCATAAACCAATGGTCAATATAATTCCTCTCCACCAATTACATTTTTAGCATGATTTAATAATATACCTTGTTCATCTGAAGGTTTTTTAGTTGTTGTTGCCACAGAAGGATAGTTTCTAATCGGCAAATCCAAATATTGATGTTCCCTACCAACACAGATTTTCCTACTCCCCTAATGAGTATACAGAGGGTAGAACTCAGATCCTGTAGAAGATCTTTGATTAATCGTGGATTATACTGGTCTTCCATGACTGGAAAACAAAAGAAACCAAATACAATTTTGGTTAAGTAACTTAACCAAGCTAATACAGTTAACTTAGGCTAATCAACACTTTTTTAGATGAACTAATTAAAATTCAACTTTGTGTACAAATAGCTGCCCTAATTCCCACCACGACATTCATTAATGCTGTTCCTTAAGTGCAAGATCAATAATTAGCAATTTCACAGGCAAATTTCATGTAACATCTCATGCTACCCATTTAATAAAGTTAATGCTGAACAACTAGTTATAAATCCGATTTCCTCTGTTCAAAGCCAATAGTATTGCATCTCCATTTAGTGTGGTTATCAAAGGAAAAAAAGTTATGCAATAGCTTCTTTTTTTAAATAAACAATAAAGAAAAGCAGTTAGGTACTTTAAATCTCAGTACCTCATACAAACTTAACCAAACATGCTTCTAATCTAAAAGCTTCAACATTTCATAAATTCAATAGCAATTTCTGAATAGAATCTAATTGTCATTTAACTTCACCAATCTGGTTCAATAATCAAGAGAAAACAAGTTATTGCAACTGAGTGATGGGAAGTGTGAAACCTTTCACTCTTAAATATCTATTGTCTTACAGTGTAAAAATGGTAATAAAGCTAACAAAAAAAACACAACAAAAAAATTAACTGATAGCTTAGTCACAGCAATTAAATCTGAACAAGCAGATCATAAAACCTTAGGTCTTACTTACCCTTCTGCACAATTTTGTCCAAGATGTTGAAGTAGTTCTTCTGTGCTGCACCACTCAGTGAAGTTAACTGGGATTTTGCAATTAACTGCAAAAGCTAGGACAAAGTTTTAAAACTCAGGAGACAGAAGTAGAGGATGGTTTCAAATGGACACTTTCAGTACATACATTCACCTCCAAGCACCTAGAGCACTCCAGCTGTATTTGCTGAAAACATAACTACAAAGCAATATAAACGTGGAAATCTTTACGCATTCCCACTAGCATCCCATGAACAACTCATGAAGATACATACATTTTCAAATTACATACATATACTAGTGTTTATATCTGCGATAGAGCACACGTCATATGGTCTTATAAACTGTAATGAAACCATGGAGGGAGTCTGCTTTGGAGGCTCACAAATAGAAGTGTTGTCTGTGATGTGCACAAGTCCTGAATCTCCTGACAGATCTGGTGGTCAGGAACATCGCTCTGAACTCCTACCAACCACCAGACATCCAATTTGAGTGAAAGTATCACACTGGTCAAAACGAGCTGTGATGGATTTAATGCACTACTTTCTGTTCGTGGAGATGAAATGCTGTATTTTACCTAAACAGAAAAAAATTTTATATTACTCCTACATTCAGGTCCCTGGCAGAAGAAACAACAATAATCTAATAATGAGCGCTATACATACTGCGTTAGTAACTCTCCCTTAATTATATAATAAGGGTTTCCTAGATGTCCACACATTTCTCCAGAACAACTGTGGAGTGGCAACAACAGTAGGAATGGTCTAGGGCAAAGTAACCGGAATAGCTTAAGTTCTCGCTGCACATGAAAGCCAATCTATAGCTACTAGAGGCAGCCCTTGCTCTATTCTGACACCTTCGCTTTTACATTTTAAATTCAGTTTTGTATCTGATGAGGACCGTTGCCTCTTCAAACAAAAAATGGTCTCTTAGTATGAAATATAAGAGAGACCCTGATATTATCATAGTATTGCGATGTTTAGAAGTGTGGCACTGAGCTTTACAATCTCAATTCATAATGCTGAGTTCAGGACGAGCGTTCTCAATACATCAGAAATGGAAAGCAGCAAGCAGAAACCAACATCCCTACAGAGTGCTTGAAACAATAACCTGCAGAGCCAGCATCAGCTATCAGCATGGAGTTGAGCCTGCCAAAAATTACTTTGTAACTTCATTTCTAAAACACCAATTTGACACTACACTCAACATGAATTTTCCTTTGGAGGAAGGGAGAATACACCTGTTCTCTCCCTGATTTACTAATGTTCCTTCTGGCTTCTCTGCATGATCCCCCACAAAACGTTATGTTCTCTGAAAAAAGGAAATAATGCTTGTTTTTAAATACATCAGAAGAAATTTATTTATACAGTTTGAGACTAGATATCAGGACCTCTTTCTTGGCATTTTCAACGCCTTTTAATTTGATTAAAAATTTAGAGCACACTTAGGTCTCTGGCAGTTTGCCAATTCAAGCGAGCATGAACACTCCTCTTGATTAATTTAAAAAAAGTCAGTTACACCACTCAGACTAAAAATCAAATCAAAGAATCAAATTCCACTGGCTGATTTTAATGAAGACTCCAATTTCAGTGAAGGTTAATATGCAAATAAAGACAATTTTAGAAGGGGCATGACAACAAGGATCTGACACAAGTTCAGCCTTACCGATATGTGCATAGCCATGGCTTATGTTGTCTACTAGAGATTATATCGTTGAATGGATCAACCATTTATCCATATTGAAACATCTTGAAAAGATACCATCCATATCATACTCAATGTATCAGACATTTAACTAAGACATTACCATTATACTACAGCACAAACAAGTACAGCTAAACAGCTGATCCTACCTCCTCCCCCCACTGCCCACCCTAAAAGAGTCCTTGGGCAGACATCTGTATTAACTTTTAATAATGATTGGGAGGTTTTTAATTAGTTGGAGAATCAGAACAGATCATCTGAGTGGTCTGGTATCAAAGAACAGCTGTTCAGTAGGGCTCGGTATTTTTAAAAAGTCTTTGTGATTTTTATCTTGCTATTTTAAATGCAACAAGCAGAACACCACACACAGAAGTAACCGTCATTGTGTTCATGCATAACCAGGAATAATTTTTAGAGAAGTAAGAACTGCTGCACTACATTAAATAAGATCTACACAAAACACTTCCACCCCTACAAAGTGCCCAGGAAAGAGAACTTGTAGAAAGCAGATAGGCATGGAGTGACCTGCTGCTTACATTAGCTTTCAGCTGCAGACTGGCTTAAAACCTGATAGAACAAATTAAACACCCTTTTCAAAAATCTGTTGCAACTTCACAGATTACTGACATCCACACAGGTGTTTTGATTTGTTAGATACACCACCAGAAATGTTTCCCAAGCCAACAAGTTCTACAGAATGAGCAGCAGGTGTCATTCATATTGATTAATGTTTATTAGCAACTCGGTAGCTTTTAGGTCTCATATGTACAGTTTCTGCACCTGTCAATAAAAGTCAGCCTCCATCACCAGAGGAATGGACACAAAAATATATTTTTGTAACTGTAACAATCCTAAAATTTTCAAATAAATTCTAAAATGTTAAAAGGATTTTGAAAGTCCGCCTGCTATTCTAAATCCATCCCAATATCCTGCAGTCTACCATTACTCTAGTAACAATTTGGATCATAAAGCCGAATTTCTGAATTCTTTTTAAAGTATTGCTCCTTTCTCAACAATCTTAAGCCTGGCTAAATAAACCAGACATTTTTTACTCTGGTGAACAGAAGAAAAACTGGTCAGTGTGCTTACGTTAGACTTGGCACTTTGTGCCAAACAAGTGCTTTAAGCAACCCAGCTTAGGCACTGCAGCATTTGAAAAAACATGTAAAATTCTAGTTCTGGATTCATTATAGCCATTTACTATTCAAGTGAGGCACTCCAGGTTGACACCATTTATAACAAAACACCTTTTTTTAGGAGCTTTTTTTCTTCCTACTGTTTGAAACTGAGAAGTCTTGGGAAAGATCAAGGTTCTTGTTCCTGCTCCCCACACAGCACTAAAAGACGCTATTCTAAACCACAATGCATACATAAACCAAAAAAATCTGCAAGGGGAATAAAACAGGCAAGTACCTTAACCACTAGCCTGGAAGCAAATCCCTTCTGCTTTGCTTCCTTTGGTCCTACATCTCTTGTTTTTCTGCAAGTATAATACACTGTCTCAGATTCACAAGGATGGATAGAATGTGTTTTCTCTCCAAATACTCCACAGCCTAGTGGTAAGGGTGTTCTCCTGGTGTGTTTATTTAATTTTGATTTGTGTCTTTTCAAGTTCTATATGCATTCCAAACACTACATTTTTTGTGAACAGCCTCACCACTGAGCTGAACTCTAGTCCTGACAGGTCTCACATTTTGAGTTTCTCTACAAGTTGGGGCAAGCACTTTACTATCTCAAGTCAGATGACAAAAAACTTGGGGCTAAAGAAAGATCAGCATCTCTCACAAGTACTTCCAAGGGGGCAGCTGGTTAGGCATTGAGGAAATTAATGCATAACATTATGGGGCTCTCTAAAGTAAAAGTTACATAGTTTTGGAAAATGGGCAGATAGCACTGTTGTCAGAACTTACAGGTTCCACGCACTAGACCCAACCCAGACAAGGGTAAGAAAGGGACTTTCCAAGAAATTGTAGCATTAGTAAATCATAATTGTTTCTATAAACTTCACGTCACTACATTATTTGTAAAAACCAATTTGCAATAAGACTCATTTCTGGAAGACAAAAACAAAACAAAGGACAACTGAAAAAGCTGGAGTCTCGAGTTTTAAGGGATGTTAACAAAAGTAGAAGTGAATATATATCTTGTCCTAGATGAAAAAAGTGTGCAATGAATCACAGTACTGTTCAGTACCCGCAGAAGAAACAGAAACTGCAGAATATTTACATATCAAATATTCTTCTGGAAATTGCTATTTTAGGCCTATTTAAGATGTATTACACTTTGCTATTTTTGGTCGTATAGGAATTATTTTTCCTTTAAAGAGAATTCACTACCCAGACTGATGAACAAATGAAATTACCATCAGTGTTTCCCGTAAATACTGAGCATACTGGCCATTCTTCCTCTTCAAGCTATAAGCTTTCATAGAGCAATGTAATGAGTTTTCACAAAAAAAAAAATCGTTCAGTTTGAAGTTGCTTTATGCAGTATAAATTACATGAACAGGGTATTTATACAGTCACAAACCATCAGCTGTTCAGTGCTAAATTATTTCTTTTGTATACACAGGCACATCGGCAAACACATTTTTAAAATATCATGTAAAATAAAGCTTACTTTTACCACGTAATTGAATCTTCTGATGTCCTGAATTGCACTTGAGAAGTCTAAGCGGTTGAAAGCTTCTCCCAAAGTGCAGTAGCCGTGTCTCTGAGAAGAAGAATAAACACACTTTAAACGGAAAGAAAAAAGTTAAATCGAGGAAAATATTCAGAAAAGCACTCTGCCCTGCAACCAATGCTTCTGTATATTATGGTCCCTGGAAACAGACTGTATCTGGACTGAAGATTTAATTTCTTGTAAAACAAATGAAACCAGATATGCTAGTTGGAACTAACAGGTTTACAGGCAGTATTACACAACAGCAAGGCCTTCAAATCCATACTAATCATATAATCTGTAATCACTGGTATTTCAGCATCCTGGGAAATCTATTCCACTACTGCATGGCCACAACGCCGGCACTCCCATGGCCATCACACTCCACATTGCTTGCCTCAAGACACGGTAGAGCTTGTTTGTACAGCAGTCTGAGCTTACAGCCACAAGCATTAACTGACTGAGTTCGTGTTCACAGCTGAGGTAAGAACACAGCTACTTGCTCCTGGGATTGGAAGAACAAATGGTCTCAACATCTAGAATTTAATCTTTTGGGTGTTAGAAGCTTAGGTGCAATTATTTCTTCGGTACCAAGAGCAATTGCTTTTTCTTTTGGTACATCTGTACAGGTGTCTTAAGATGAAAATGGACATTTCAGATGCTGTTGTGAAACTGCTTAAGGTGGTAGTAGCAGCCTGAAATGATGCAGGATCACATAAGCCGAGTAAATTTAGAGCTACAGAGCCACGTGGGGGCCTAGGAACAAACATAATGAGACTAGAAAACCCCTACAACTGGTGAAGGAGATACTTGCAGAGCAGGGTACTAGTATGGCTTATCAGCTCAGGAAAGAGCGGAAGAAATAATGATTGGAAGTCCTTTCCTCAGTGAATTACGAGATCGTGAAAAGATGGCAGTGCAACTTAATGTTCCTTTTTGCATCCCAGTGAAAGCTTACCCTGAACATACCCCAGTGGGACAGGAGACAGATAACTATTCACTGCAGGGTGGTGATAATTACTGCCTCTCAGTTAATGGCAGAATTCAGGATTGTACTGCTTGCTCACCCAGTTAAAATACCCGAGATCCAAGCATGCTGCACACTTCACAGTATGCACAACTTGGTTGGCTAATAGCTGTGAATTAACTCTGACAGACAACACAACTTGTGCTGAAATTTAAGTATTTGTGGCTGTTCTCTGGCTAAACAGTTAGCAAAAGGCCATGCTTAAATATATTAACATCAGAGGTATATTTCCTTGAACAGCTGGAAGCAGATTTCTATGAAACTTCAGCTCTACCTTTACCAGTGTACCACCGTGACAAAATCATTCAAAGAGCATCTCCTACTTCATTTCAGCTATATACCTGCACTTGATTTAGCTTTTTTTGGTGCTCTCCCATAGCATGTTTCACATCTTTCTTATCAAGACCTTCCTACACTCTGTCACTTTGCCCTACAATTCAGTACCCACTTTGGAAAAAAGTTTTTTACTTGCGAGACAGCCATTTCAAAAATCAAACTGTAAATTATGTTTTAGGTTAAATTGTCGCTCTGAATTGTTTGGGTCAATTACTCTAAATCTACTACTTACCTTTAATTCTAAGCTTTTGAATTTATACAAGTAATTACTTGAAAAATATTAGTGATTATTACTTCTAACCATCTCTGATTTTGGTTTTGTTTTTAGAAAACAGGAAAGGTGAATGGTCAATTATTAGAAAAGCAGTGACAAGAATTAGCTAATTTGTACACCAAAATATTTTGCCCATGGAAATAATCACACATCACTTGTACACCAACTGCTGCACAAGTAGGGGAAAAAAATAATCCCAACATACAGATTAAAGGACAGCAATGAGTGGTTTTAAGCAATTTGTCTTTTCACCTGAGTGTAGTCTGAAAACTCAGCTTAACAACCTTATAATTCAAAACACCATAATGACTGGTGACAGCCTGCCGTCCCCCCTTCCTTCTTACCCTAAATTTGAGATGGCACAAAGGGAAAGTGCATGCTTGAGACTTTTGCAGGCCAACCTAAGTAACTACATGTATAACAGATGAAGATAAAGATAAAACTGGGAAAGAGAAGTATGAAATTTGGTGAAAGACTTTGTAATACCCTTCAGATGTAGAAGGGCAGCCTCCAGGTCACTGGCCCATAAGGTGGAGACTTCCAGCGGCTCCTCCACAACACCACGTTATTCCTGAGTACGGAGCTCTTTGTGGTCTCTCTCAGCTCTAAAACGCAAAGCTAACTTTTGCCTGCATGGCTAGAGTGTTCACAGACATCTCCTTCCTGTTCTCCTGGCTGGCATTACTGTGTGGACAAAACATCCTTATGAGTGTCCAGTTCTACCCTTTCCCATATAACCATGGGAATCAACACTGCAGGGAAACTCAAAGACAGTTTATCTCTACATCCAATTGATATATTTTAACCCTTGGCTTTCCAAGAGATCATTTCAAAATCTTTCATGTTCCCTTTACAGTTGCATTTGTATCCCAAACTGAAAACATCTGGGCTTTGCAGAATACAAAAGTCCTCTTTGTAAAGTTTGAAACAGAAGTTTTACTTATATTTGAATTTACACTAAGATTCCAAAGTATCAGGCGGCCACCTATGGATACCTTTGGAGACATTTATCTGGTTTTGCAAATACTTTAAACTTCAGTTCAAAGGCACACAGTACAGACAGAGATAGATCAACTTGGTGAAGCAGAGGTGAACTATGTGTAGTCCATCCTGGCAAGTTCCCACATCACTGTCACAATGACCCATGTAGAAGTCACTGTGCTAGTTGTCTTGGTACACCTGCATATGGTGAGGCAATGTTGCCAATGAAGAGAGAGTTGAATATAACCCGTAAGAGCACACAGCACACGTGAAATTTTAAAAAATATACTATTTATCAATTAACAAGCACAAAGATTGCAGGAATTGACCCACATGCATGGAGAACTTACTTCCTTGGTGCTTTCTTTATGAACATAAATCCACTTCTCACGATAAAAACCTAAAATAAAATCAAAATAAGCATTTTTAGGCTTCCACTTTAAGTAATGCCTTCCAGAAAGAAATTCAACGAAACAGACCACCCTCAATAAAATGCTTTGAGACAGTAGAGATGGTAGAAAAGTCTTAATGAAGGAAGTTCAGAAAGACTGAAATGGATGATGACAAATTTTCAGAAGCTATGTACTTAAAAATACAGGAAAAGTTAAATAATTTTATAAACCAAACACAAGAGTTGATGCACAACTGGCAGATGTAGCACAACTTTTGTCAACTGTATACCAACAGTCAACATCTACAAAACCCTTGATCTTTAATCCAACATGCTCCTTAACACAGGAAGTACAGAGATGAGCAACCTTTTCATTCCTGACCACTCTATCCTTCTAATCTGGGTTGTTTTTTTTTCTGTAAAGGTGCCTGCTCCACACCCACTTGATTCAACCAGTTGCAGAATACTGCAGGGAAGTCAATTATACAAGATTCAGACACCTAGTATGAAATGAAAGCATGCTCTTACATATAGCCCACCTGAATCTTTTGAAATACTTTAAGCTCAGACAAGCCTGGAGAAGCTTGCAACTTTCAGCAAGACCGCTTCTGTTATACTTTCAGGAATATACAAATAACGGAGATCATTTCAAGACAAAAGCATTAGAAACATCAAAAAGTTGCTAATCAACTTTGTTTACCTACTCTACCAAATTCTCTACTTCAGTAGGTTTACTTGCTGTCATACACACTTGCAGTCCAAAGTACAAGTGATCTTTTAAAGGTGAGAATTGACAAAATGGCTTTTATATTTTAGTTTTTTTTAAAGGGACTTTTATTCAAGAAATTCAATAGTGCTAAATTATTTACCAAGAGCTATAGGTATTATCATAGAATGGTTTGGGTTGGAAGGAACCACGGGCAGGGTC
This sequence comes from Buceros rhinoceros silvestris, assembly GCF_000710305.1. Lineage (NCBI taxonomy): Eukaryota > Metazoa > Chordata > Aves > Bucerotiformes > Bucerotidae > Buceros > Buceros rhinoceros. The sequence continues at coordinate 1,262 of NW_010425066.1, read as the reverse complement.
ACCTTCCACTAGACCAGATTGCTCAAACCCACACCCACCCTGGCCTTGTACACTTCCAGGGAGAAATTACGACAAAATATATTTACTTATGAACTGATTCTGCAGTTGTATCCCTAATCAGAATTTGAATTAAGCAAATACAAAATCGCTGTTTTGGTAAGCAGGAGCTTTCATAAGCATCCAGAAGAATTTAATCTAAAGCTAGTCCCCAAAACAAACCAGTGGTTAGTATCAGAAGATATTTATTATTCTGGAATTATTATTCTTAAATTAATTACCTTTGAATCATAAAAAAAAAAAATCACAACAGATGATTAAAGCCACAGCTCCACTAAGGTGTATCACTTCTGACACCAGAATTTGTTACCAATAGAGAAGTAAACATAATTCAAAAGCTACTCTATATATGAATATAAATGAAAGGCTACTGTAAAATTTTGCTGAGCCTACAGGAGTCTTCTAAAATAAATGAAAAACCCCAGCCTTACATTGCGAATCTGCGTTATTCCTAAAATGATCTTTTTTCCTCTTCTTGGCTGCAAACTCGCAGTCTTCAGTACTGTATATTTCTTCATCCTCATCATCACCAGTTATGATGCTGAAATAAACATGTCTAATTAGAATAGCAACGATTAACTATTTAGGATGCTTACAGCTTATAATTCTCTGCATAAAGTCTGCCAGCTGGAAGAAAAAAAAAAATATCACACTTTTAGTGATGTTCCCCCACCTGATGGTCTATATCAACACATATCTTGAGAGAAAACTGTCTTGTAGTTCCCAGCGAATTTTGAGTCAAAGTTATTAAGTACACAAACATATCTTCCTAAAAGGCATCTTGTAAGTCATTACTGGCACTTAGGAGGGACTACCGAGGAGGCAATACTAGCTGGACAGCTGGCTGTCTGCAAAGCTCTGGTGTACAGAAGTTTATTACCTGAAATGGACCAAGCCTTGAAAAAAAACTGTGCACACAGGTAAGAGTCAGTGCAGAATTACTTCATATCCTTGCATAGACAGAAAGCCATCATACTAGCAACTTTGGGGCAAAGAAAATCTTTCTTTTAACAGATGCCTGAATCACAGGTAGGTGTCATAGGACTGTTTTGCCAATGATTTGTACAGCATCAGGAACAATGTGGCCTACCCCTCCCCCTCCTAGAGTGACTCAACTTCTACTTACGTCATTTCTATGTAATCTACCATAAGGACTATTCTGAATAATTACATAGAGTATGTGTATATATAAATATAAAAATATA
>NW_010425065.1:0-12679 GCF_000710305.1 Buceros rhinoceros silvestris | reverse complement strand
TAAAAAAAAACTTATATTATATAGTTATAACTATCTAATAACTAAAAGGTCTAGACCTTAGACCTCCAAAATCTAACACCAGGCCCCACCTTGAACCTTCACAGTGATTTAATCTAACATGTTTTACTCCAGAATTGGCAGAAAATGCCTTTGTGGTCCGTGACTACAGCTCAGCACACAGACAACAATTTATGAGACATGGTGATTCCTGACTGCTCTGGGTGATGTGGCTACAGCTGAACTGTGACATACTTTGTGCCTTTACACCACCTGAACTAAAAAAAGAGCTCACTGCAGAGGCCTGTGAGAAACAGTCATTAAATACTAAGGAACTTGAGGTTTGTTGGATAAGAAATACTTACAAGATCTGTTTACAACTATTTGGATTTATATTTGTGCCAGATTTTTGTCCTGTGTTCTTCTGGGTTTTACTGAGCTAGTGTTTATCATCAGAAAAAGATCAGACTCTGAGGAATCTGATTATAATTTAAACTGCTTGATCCTTTGGAGGAGAACAGATAAATCCTTCTATCTTGTTTATTTGTTGAATACTTTGTTTAGTTGTGATGTTTAACAGTACTGTACAGTATCTTAATATGTAATAGAAGAACATGGCAGATAAGGAAAAAATCAGGGTATGTATTCCATATTACATTATAAACAGACAAAATTATTTTTCTGGTCCTGTTGGGACCAGATACTCAATGGATAGAGGTGGTTTGTGGGTTTTTTAAGAATCTTAGATACATACTAGTTTCACTTGTCATGCAGACCTGCTCTCTGAGAGGTTACTGTGACCCATTCATATTGATCTACACGCAGATAGGAATGAAATGTTGACATTTTGCAAGGGCTTTTGTGTTTTCACAGACAATATTTTTAGGAATATATTAGGAACCAGAATAAATTGGTTTTGTTAAATTCCTCCTATTTTATCAGTTACAAAAGAGAGATTCATCCCTGGAAGGGCTCTCTTTGTAAATAAGGCAAGCTTGTGTTTTAGTCCTTTAGCAAGAGTGCTCAAAAATCATTCGTATGTGTTATGCTCGCTGCCTGATACCACAGAAAGTCACTCATTTTTAAAAGAGCCGAACACACAAACTGCCTGTGAAACTGTTCCTTCATTATTTTGACTACACATGCAGCTGGCACCACTGCTCACATTCCACACCTGCTGCAGGTACTAACTACATGTGCACATAGCAGATAGAGTAACATGCACCTGCCTCGTGTTAGCAAACCAGTCTCATGGACATTTTACATATACATCTGGATGTCCAAAGTATCTGCTCCAAAATATTTAAAATGTAAAAATAGCATACGAAAATAATTTTGAATATCACTTAGCATTACTGGTATATAAATATACGTAGTCCTTCAAGATAGAGAGGTTAATTCTTCCACTCATTTTAGCATTGGAAAAAACCTTATTTGAAGATGTCTTCTGAATAGAGCTGCAAGCACAACTAAAGATGTAGGTTTGTCACTAGGAGAAAATATCTAATAATGAAGCAACTGAAGCACTAGAATGTCTGAGAATACTAGAGAAATCTTTATTTAGGTTTATTTAGGTTCACCTGAATGCTTTCACTCCCTGCTCCAACACATTTTGTGCCCCTAATAACCTTCTCTAACTGAGTGATGCTCACCCTAACGGGGAGACATACCACCATAGATAGTGTAACAGAAGATCAATGCTGTAAGATGCTGAGCTGAGAATGGAAGATGTGTCTGGGAGATGGTAATGAGACACAAAAGAGTGGAAATTCATTGCTTATCCCTGCCTTCATCTTGAACTCCTCAATACATGCCGCACTCTGTTCCCAGCAGCCCTGTCAACATATTCTCCTCCCCTCCACCCCCAATGCATTCTGTAGAGCTCAGCTTGAGAATCTCATAGACAAACATTTGGCAGAAACATCCCTGTAGCTGATCCCTAATTCTGCCTCTCAAGATCTGTTCACACCGACCTTGAATACTGCTCCTCTTTCAAGAAATAGAAAGCCAAATTGTGGCTCATCAGTTTGTACAGAATATATTGGAAAATCCGCAGGCTGCAAGTTTTGCCCAACCTTAGCTTTCATGGGATATGTGAAGAAGCAGAATGTGGGCAAGACGCTGCCATAATTCTGCAATAAAAATGACATATGGATTATTTACACTCCTAAACAAGAACAGAAACGGATCTGTCTGCTGCTAGACATACCAGTGTATACCAGAGTTTTGATTTTGTGACAGTGCTTCAATTTCTCTCTCTTATATAGAGTCATAGAATTGTTTAGGTTGGAAAAGACCCTTAAGATCATCAAGTCCAACTGTTAACCCAGCACTGCTAACCCACCACTAAACCACGTCCCTCAGCACCACATTGACAGTGTTTTAAATACCTCCAGGGATGGGAACTCCACCACTGCCCTGGGGAGCCTGTTCCAGTCTTTTGGAGAAAAAATATTTCCTATTACCCAACCCAAACCTCCCCTGGCACAATTTGAAGCCGTTTCCTCTTCACGTAGTTCTTTTTACTTGGGAGAACAGACTGACCCCCACCTCCTACAATCTCCTTTCAGGTAGCTGTAGAGAGTGAGAAGGTCTCCCCTGAGCCTCCTTTTCTCCAGGCTAAACATCCCCAGCTCCCTCAGCTGCTCCTCACAGGGCTTGTGCTCTAGACCCTTCGCCAGCTTTGTTGCCCTTCTTTGGACATGCTCCAGCACCTCAATGTCCTTCTTGGAGTGAGGGGCCCAAAACTGATCCCAGCATTCAAGGTGCAGCCTCACCAGTGCCGAGTACAGGGGGATGATCAAGGGGGACAATCACTTCCCTCTTGCTGGCCACACTATTTGTCATTCAAGCCAGGATGCCATTGGCCGCCTTGGCCACCTGACCACACTGCTGGCTCATATTCAGCTGCTGTTGACCAACAGCCCCAGGTTCTTATCTGCTGAGCAGCCTTCCAGCCTCTCCTCCCCAAGCCTGTAGTGTTGCAGGGGGTGGTTACGACCCAAGTGCAGGACCTGGCACTTGGCCGTGTTGAACCCCGTACTATTGGCCTCAGCCCATTGATCCAGGTTGTCCAGATCCCTCTGTGGAGCCTCCTGACCTTCAAGCAGATCAACACTCCGCTCAACTTGGTGTTGTCCACAAACTGACTGAGGGTGCCCTCGATCCCCTTGTCCAGATCATTGATAAAGATGTTAAAGAGAACTGGCTCAAATACTGAGCCCTGGGAAACAGGGCTTCAAGTGGCCTCCAACTGGATTTGACTCCATTCACCAGCACTCTCTGGGCCCACCCATCCAGCCGTTTCTTATCCAGTGTAGAGTACACTCATCCAAACCATGAGCAGCCATTTTCTCAGGAGAACGCTGTGGGAAATGGTGCCAAAGGCTTTACTAACGTTTAGGTTGACAACATCCACAGCCCTTCCCTCATCCACTCAGCAGTTCACCTTATCATAGAAATGTCATATACTTGAAATAAAGTCAAATACCAGATTAAAATTCCTTCTTGAATCCCTGCTCAATCCACTGAAAACTGGTTCAAGAAAACACATTTCTGTTTGCTACCCTACACAATTCACACCACAGGAAAGAAGTAGTAAAGCACGGACTTGCAGATTGCCCCTTTTTCTTAACCACAGAGCAGATTAGACATAAAATAAGGGACAGGGATGCATCCTAAAAGACGAAGCTTAACAATGTATACTCTGCACCAATATTACAGAGTTGGGAGGAACCACATCTCAAGGCCTATTCATTCCTGGAGCTTCCTTTGGAACTAAGCAACTCAGACAAACAGTGGTGACTAATTGTTAAACAGCAAGCTATTCCAACAGCAATAGTCCTTGTAGCTTTTATAAACCATTACATTCAATAAACAAGGAGTTAACAGATGGAAAGAAAATTTTACAGATTCAATACTACCATTTCCACTCAAATACAGGGTTAAGTTAGCTTGATGGCTGGGCTGAGAATACCTGATTCAGATGTGGAGGGCAGAGCCACAGAGTGGATAACTGATCTCTCAATCATCAGACAGATCTGAATGAAAGCAATGATGCAAGACAAGGGGAAAGTTCACAAAGTGTTCTTGAAATACTATGGGATTTCATTGTGTCTGGACCAGCGTAACAGTGCACACTGTGAGGGCTCACAGAATTTCAGGAGGTTGGAGTACTGCAGTCAGCAAAGCTTTCTCTTTTTTTTGCATTTTTTTTATATAGTATTTTAAAATATTAATAGACAAGGCTGAAAATTCAGTTTCTGGTTTATACATTTCAGAAGGCATTTTCCAGGCTTTGTAGAATCAGATAACCAGCATACAGCAATGACAAAGCTGGGCTTTAATTTATACTATTGTTTCATCTGCCTGTTGAGGTCAGATCGAACACTGGCCCCTGGACGCACACCAGCAACTCTCCACCACCATAATTATACATTGTGCAACTTCACTGTCATTTGAGAAAACAGTGTATACTTACAAGAGGATTTCAGAAGAGTCACAGTAGGTTAAAACATTCCTTCCCCAATCCCACCGCCCTGTCCATTCTCCGCCCCAACAACTCTTCCTGCAAACGCACAACTTCTCCCTTCTGTTTATTTTTGGGTTTAAACACTCCAAGCAAAAATTGACTTTGGCTGCTCTTCCTGAACTCTGAAGTGTTTGAGCAGATAAGATTCAGATAATACATTAGAAGAAAGTTTCATAGGTCCCTTTTCTCCTGGCAGGTAGTCACCAAGGCCAGCCATGCACTGAGATTTCTTTCCTCTGCAGCAGTGTTTTCCTGGCTTGCCTGCTTATCAAAGTAGGCCAGAATTAAAATTCTTACTATATCTGGATTAGAAAAAAATGTTTCACCTGAAAGATACTTGTTTATACACAATGCTGGGGAAATAAAATGTGTAAATCTATCTCCTGTATTAGTTTCTCAAGCAGTTTTACTGAGCGCTTCTCAGGCTGAGCAAAAAGGAGTTGATCTGAGCTCCTCTTCCTTTATGGGAAAAATAAGGTAAGAGCGATAAAACTCACACCCTAATAAAAAAAGAAAGAAGATATGCCTCCAGAAATAACTGGTCTTTGAAGGACAGCACGAAAGTAGTCAGACCTGTTTCAGTGAAATACTGATTAAAATGGACATACTTTTATTTTTCTATCACTATTTTTTCCACTTAGAGGCTTACCTGAAACTAGAAGGCTCTCATTCTATTCCTAGGTAAAAAGAATTTTAGGGCACTTTTTTCACGTAAGGCATTTTCTGTCACTACAGTGATCTTACTTATAGGTTGGGTTTTTTTGTCATAAATATTAAGCTCAGCATTGAACTGTGCTCAGAACTGTTTATCAGGGCCCATACTAAGTCTGTGTGCCGCCAGGAGATGGCATAAGGAACTAGCTTCAAATGGAATCACTTAAAATGCGAACTTATCTTAATTGAAATCAGAGATAACTATGAATCACTGAAATCGTAGATTTAGTTGTGGAATCTCAAGACTAAGTCTTTAGTAGCAATACTGCCTTATAGTATTGATAATTGTCTTCTGTAATCTTCCTGGCCCAGCCTTAATGTATTCTGCTGTTCTAGAAAAACTGTTTTTGTAGCCATGTGGTTCACTATACTGGAGACCTGACTGCCCTTAAACCTAACCCAGAAGAAAACCTAATGTTTTATTTTAAGTAAATATGTTCCCAGCTCCATTTCCAAGTGCAGCTGCAAAAATAGTTGGGCGGGCACAACTGAAGGGGTGGTATACCACAGAAACCAGCAGCAGGTGGCAAAGGAGGTGAGGCTAGGTCAATCCTGCTGCCAAACACTTTGCCTTCGGATACCCAGTTCACGTACATAATTCACTTAGCTTCAAACTAACTGTACTGGCAGCAAGGAACGCAGAACACCCTACAGGAAACAGGTAAATTTGCAACTGGCTTACCTGCACTGAACGCCATGCTGTGGTATAGTGATACCAATAGGAACAACTGTCTCAATATTAAACTAAAGTGTATCAATAACTCAAATTTAAGCTAATGCTTCCTTGCATATATAGAAACAGCAGCCACAACTTTGAATGAACCGCAAACATTCCCTTGAACGTTTGTGTCTTCAACTTGAGGCGAAAAATGTTTATGCTTGCGAGATCACAGGTTTGCAAAGTTAAGCACTCACCCATTCTGTAGCCCTAGGATACACAGGGGAAGGTAATTCCAAACTCAGATGTGCCAGATCTGCTGTAAGAAAAAGAAATTATTTTAAAAAATAGTTGCTGAAAACATTCTCACCTTAATATAAAACATTGCCTAAAGCATAAAACAGTGAGTGAAATCCTCGGAGTAAAAATACCCTATCCTCACAAAACGTACCCATGACATCTTTTATGCACTAGAGAGCCCACAGTACCTGAGTCCCATGGGACAGAATGAACAGCATTTTGAAATCTTTATTCAGAAAACTAAGCAACCTGGCAAGGTTTCCACATAGACTTCCTAAAATCTAATGCTGCAAAACTAAAGCCAGCGCTGCAAGTGTAATTTTATTTTATTAACATCACATTTTCCATAAAAAGAGTCTTTCCAGTAGCTATTTCTCTATTAGTTGCTGCTTGATCTAAAATTCTTATGAGGAATAAAATTATTTGGGGCTGTGATTACTAGGAGCAGGAAGGACTGTAGTGCCATCCAATGGTAAAACGCTCTTTAGACAGCTACAACTTCCTAACAGCTAAAGAATAAACCTCTCAGCAAACAGAGCTCTATGTCACATATCTTGCCTCTCCAAATAACAGATTTAGCTTATTCACAACTTTCTTCATCAAGTTGCTCTGGAGAATGAAGAGAGGATATGAAATGTATGTCTGAGTTCAGAGAAGCACCTTACTGTTGTATGAAGTGGAATAAGTAACAAGATCCAAGCCTTTCTTTTGGATTCTCATTTTCTTTTCAAGGGTCAGGTTCTAATGGACAATCTACCAACTAAAAACTCTGAATCAGAGTATTTGGGGATAAAAAGCAATGTGCCTCATGTTATACAGGCTGGAATTATTTTAGGGAGGGACTGCCTTTCTCTCTCAAGTGCAAGGAGGGTTGTGCCCTGAGATCAGAGAATGTTTTCAGTTACCTAATCCTCCATTATTATAAGGATCTAAGTCACTAGTAATGCTTTAATCTCTTCTGTTTTTTTCCCCGCAATGCTATGAGATTTTGCAACTTTCAGTATTTTGTAAGGTAGATCATAAATATCATCTAGGCTGTTAGGAAATGTTTTTCTGCTCTGGATTTGTGTGCAGAGTGCCATTTGAGGACTACATATCCATTAAATGGTTGCACAGAGGTGTCTACGATCCAAGTGGCCCTTCTCAGCCCATACTCCTGACTGGAATGTATAAGACCTTTGATTCTACTGAGACAGGCACTAAAAAGCACAGAACCTCTCAGGTCCAATTCAGCATTAGGGTAAACAGGCATTGCCTCCTTGGGCTTCAACTGAAATTGTAAATCCTGAGATTAATATACCCTCTTTACATTGCCAGTCAGGACTGTAAATGCCATGAGAACAGACCTTCTCATAAAAATTCCAATCCAGACATTCCTATTACCTTTTCTATCCTATCCTTGTCATCACTACATTGTGTTTTAAGATTTTTTTTAATTTGCACTGCTCCCCATCGCGAAGGAAGTAGTTCAGAAGTGACTGAAAGAAACATTTCAAAACAATCTGAACTACGCATGGCCCAATTTCTCCCTGCTGAAGCTTTTTAGAATCAAGTACTTTGCCAGTGGAAAAGTGCATCTTCCCAATGAGGAATGGAAAGGAACAGTGTAAGAAGTTAAATGACTCGACTCATAACAACCCTCCATCATCACTTACAGCGAAGTTTTCCAAACCATACCGGCAGTTTTCAGGCACTCTACTGGAGGAACATTTCAAAGCGCAGTTAACTATGGAAGACAGTGACACCAAGCGGCCCTTCTAACGGAGCACACACTTCTTGGGGCTACAGGTAATTCTCTCTCCCAATAGCCTCTTCGTTAGAGCTCATTTGGGGGCCCAGTTAAATCACTGAGGTTTGAGAAGAGGTCAAGTCATGAGTGACTTAGGCTGAGCTAAGTGGCTGCTGAGCCGCTGTCTGCGTGTGGATCACGTCAGGACGCGCTGAAGTCACCCCCTGAAGCTCCAGGTGAGGCTGGCCCACGGTTACACTGCACAGACACCCCTAGTGCCAAATTCAGCGCAAACACGTGGGTACGAGGGACAGCCACGGTGACCCCTCAGCTCTGACACAGGCGGAGCACTTCAGGCGGCAGATGGTGCCACCCAAAACGGTACCAGGAGCATGATGTCACCTCCTGGCCCGCCGGCCCTCGCTCCGCACAAAACCCGCTCGCTTCTAAATCCAGCTCTGGTCTTCCGTGTGCCACCAGAAAGATTTGTTTTCCTGTTTGCATCTCCTTCTCACCACTGTTCTCTCTTCTCGTCCTCCTTTCCAGAATAGGCCCAGCAGAACTCCTGTCAGCTTGGCCCCAGCCATGGTGGAACACCGTCCTGCTCCTGAGGAGCTCCCCGTGAGGCCACCTCCACACACCAGCCAAGGTGGAACCAACCCCGGATGGCTGCTGCTGCTGCTCTCTGATTAGGCGATGGAGGGTCTGGCAAACCAGGCCACTTCCACGTTGGCCCCAGCCCCAGCCAGCCACGATGACGCGATTCTCTGCAGCACTGCGTGTCTGCAGCGCTGGGTGTCTGACGGGTGTGAACCACATGCTGTTCTTTGCCGTAGCTCTTGCTACACCAGGATGTGGCAAACCTGCGATCAACTCTTGTCTCTGCCTGAGGGAAGCACATCTTATACGTCTCAGCAGTGCCCTTGCCATGAGGTCATGGGGTTTGGTGTGGCGATCTTTTAGCCTTCCTCATGGACATGAAACTGTTCTGCACAGACATTCACCACCAGCGGGACTAGAATCTGACTGTCCTTTCTCAGGAGTTGCCTGAAGCTTGAGCTACAGTAATTTTGTTCTTAACCCATGTTCATTACAACATTTGTCTCTCTCTGGTGTGTGCATCTCTCTTCTGAAGGTGGCCCAGATCTGTGAATTTGGAGATACATACTTTCCTGAGCCCCTGACTTGGATGCCTAAACCTCTCAGAAGTACAGGAACTAAAATATTTAATAGTTTCCTATTTCTGCTACTGTAGTGCCTCATCCTGAGTCTCCACTAAGCAAGCTGTGCAAGTTACACTCTTAACCACTTACCTCTTCAGGAAACCTTACAGTTAGGTGAGCCTGAGTATTAACTTGTGTATGTAATCGCAGCATTACAAAGTTACAAACTAATGTACATTTTTACCACAGAATTCATTCCAAGTTAGAATACACCAGGCTTGATCTTGATCTTGCCTACAGTAATATGTCAAGTATAATTTTATCACGTTGAAACTGATGCTAACAGTAGAACGAAATGAGAAGCAAACGAGCCTATTTACACTGTATGACCCTGTCCAATGGCACTGGATTTTGCTCATGAACTTGGGTACTTCAGAGTAACCAAGTGTAACATGTGAATCGCTGGAGCCTCATTTGATGTTGTAATATCAGTGAAAGGAAAATCAAGACAGAACTGAAACTTCCACAGTAACAATCCTGAATGCTCACCTACAACAAAAAAGAAAATCAGAACAAGGAATGGACCAAAAGGACATACCAGAGGATCCAAGTCCGAGCTATTTCACACGAGACTGTATTTCTGCTAAATAGAGACACACGTGTGTACCATGCAACAGCGCTAAGTGCACTGAAAGCGAATGACAAGCTTCCCAGCTGCACACTGGAGATGCAGCCTGCTAGAACTGGCTTCATTTAAAGTTGCATTCAAAAATCAAACAGTGAAGGAACAACATGCATCAAACTTGCAGTCACTTTAATGAAGATTTATGACATTGGCTGTTTTAAACTAGGTCAGCTCAAAATGCTGAATACTGTTGGAGAAAGGCAAATTAAAGACTTTAACATGATTAGACTGAGTAAGTCTAACATGGGTTTGAAACGAATTAAAAGTCAGAGTTGGTTTCATTGTTCTGCTAATGTTCATTTTTAAACTCCAGGCCACTCTGCTTCACATTGTTTTGTGGGTAGCTACAGCTTAGTCTATATGAGAGGGCAAATAAAAATTACTACAAACTCCTACAACTGCTACAAATATGGGGTGCTCTTCCCTACTCACTAGGAGGAATCCAGAATTCTGACCTTCAGAATGCACTGGATGGTTCTGTGGTGCCAAAGAGGTGAAGCTTATTATTTGACATAAGCTAGTATCTAACTGCATACTGCTGGGGTCTCTGGTTTTCAGCTGTGGATGTCATCACATGTGCTGTGGCTGATACTGTACATAAAAACAAAGCTAAAAGAATTCAGTGGCAGATGCAGCAATTAGCTCTTCTGAAACAGGAGTCACGATGGTATCACTGCTGCAAATTGTTTCTTCCTTTAATAAAATCATTCACTGAACCACACCAACACATTTTAAAATGTTACCGGTCACACATATTGCAGTTGTGATAGATCAAGGTTTATGAAGAAATGTAAAATACAACACTGGCAATTTTTATCATCTCTTATTTTCTGGGTTACTCTGAGAAATCTTCAGCTGAATATCAATTTGTTCAGGGCAATATACGAGTTTTTGTCATTCAAGGCAATTATTTCTGTGACAACAGTACATACTTAGCAGAATATATTGCTGATGAATCACTGACTGAAGAACTCGTACTGATTTTATTTATTACATCCATTCAGGCAACATAAGCATAGAAGATTGTGTGCTCTCTTCCTTTACAAAATGCTAAGCACTGCAGTAATTCAGTCGCATTCAGCTGTAGTATCTCAGGCTTTGACCTCTGCTAGGTAGGATCAGGTTTACGCCTGCATGAAAAATGGCCACCCACAGGAACTGCTCTTTGGTGACACCACAAAGCCTCATCTCTCAGTAAGGAATCACTGAAACACAGCAAGGCTTCCCACACACGTTGATAATCCGTGACCCTGAAGTAACAGGGAAAGGGGAAGGCAGCAAAGTTGTTAAATGCGTTATGTCCCCAGATCCAGTAGGTTCAAAATTCACCACCTCGACTCAAGATAAGGGTACTGCCTCAGAGCAGCCAGACCGGGAGAGAAGATGCAGTCCCCATCTGTTGCTTTCAGCAGTACGGAAGCAAGTCTCAGTAGGTGAAAACCCCTTCATTCCTCGACTAACACTGCACCTGCCTGCCTCCAAAAATCAGGTCAAGAGAAAGTCCATGCAGCAAGAAAGGCAAAAAATCTTTTTAATACATCTGCTAATGCCTCTATGCCACATGCAGCAGCTGACTAGAGGAAATGTTTCACTGTTCCCCTAGGTGAAGTCCTTCCTCCTATTCAGACACCTTCCACAGCTCACCTTTACTGTGGGCACGTTTAACCTGTCCTCAGAATTCCGGGCCCCTCAGCTCACAGCTCTGACCAGTCCTCTCTCCTCATCCACTTGCACCTGAGTACCCTACCTAAGCAAGTCTCAAACGGGGTGTCAGGCTGGGGCAGAACACTGAGGAGAAGCCTCTTGCAAAGGCTATTGCACAGCAGAATGATCAGGAAAAGCTTCCTCCAGCAGTAGCAGCAGTGCAAGGGCTGCAGCTAGGCTAGGAAACACTTGTCTTCAGCGACATCGATACCTCGCCTGTTTGAGGACACTACCACTCCTGCTGTCTTCGATCCACACTGTACTTTGGGTATTTATAATCAAATTCACTCAGGGAAAAATTTGATCCTACAGACCCGCTCTAACAGCCTTATTTTGGGTCCCCATCGATGCTGCAGGGATAGGCCAGGCCTGTGCCAGCCCTCAGTAACGGTAGGCCCTAAAGGCCTGAGGAATAGCAATCTAACAGAGGCTGGCTGACACGAGGAGCAAAACGCCCTCCTTTGGAAACCAAGTATGCTCTAGCTTTACACATGCGATAACGGCGTCTGTATGTTTGGAACATCTGGTCTTGAAACTCAGGAAGAAAGACGTTGGCTCTCTAATTAATGAGATTTGTAGGCTACAACTCCATTGGGAAATGAATGACCTTATGAAAAGGGTGGGACAGAACAACGAGTGTTTACCTCCGGGGATAGACTATAGCACCTTGATCATAATGGCCTTTTCAGAGGAGGAATCCAAGAACTGAGGATAGATGATGAAACTTCATTTGGAGCTTGTCACATCACACATTCCATTAAATCAAAGGGTATGGGACAACTGACAAGAACGCATTTCATTCTGCAGACTGTGTAACAGCAGAAAATAAACTCTCCATCTTCTGACCATAGCGAGAGAATGTCTTTCCCACCTCTGAAGCAAGCACATCCAAGCACTCTGCACCTGCTGGATCCCACACCTGCTGCCAGCCCACCGTTTCCCTTACAGCTTTTCCTCTGCAATCAAATAGCCACACAATAACTGTTTTCAATTTCTGACCCTCTTGCCGCAGACGAAGAGCTTGAAAACATGATTCAGGCCCTTCCTCACGGCTCAAAGCCCAGAAGACGCCAGCCTGGGACCCCAAGAACTACAACCGGTGGCTCCATCTGCTGTTTCCTCAGTCAGATCCCGCTGCCGAGCACCAGCCGGGACTCCCCGCTGCCACCTCCAACCTGCGGCCCCTCATCCCTGCCAG
>NW_010425064.1:21462-27180 GCF_000710305.1 Buceros rhinoceros silvestris | reverse complement strand
GGAAACAGCCCCCCTTCTCAAACTGCGACAATACCTTATTTGCATGTCTTTGTTCATGTAACATTAATAGAAGTGCTCAGGGAAGATGCAAAAGACCTAGAAATTACCATGTTCTACTATATTACAAGTTTTTTCTTATAAGCAGAGCTGCAGAGGAAAATGTCTTAGGACTCATGAAAATTGCCTCAAAATTTCTCTCTAAAAATTGAAGATCTGTTCTCCCACTCTTATTCTTAGAAATATCAAACCTTGTCTTCACTGACTTTTGCCAAGGGAACCTTGAGAAAATGGAATTGGTTGGAGTGGGTGTTTCTTCATCATGAAAATGTATGGTTTCCAAAAGGACTGGAAGAAATATGGGCTGAAAAACAAAAAAGCAGACTACTATTATATAAAATACGTTTACTTATTGTTATTCTTCTAAAACTTCATATCGCTTGTTTTTACGTCATGCCTTCCCAAGTATTAAGCTTGTAACAGAGAATTATTTCTCTCCATGTATGAACTCATACAAGACATTCTCGTATCATTGCCAATTTATTCCACCAAAGCTTCAGTGGAAGCTGTTTTTTAGTATAGGGGCAAGGGAATGGAGAATCAACTCTAACCCTACCAAATGGGAGTTCGGTTTCCTCAGAGGCCATCTTTCCACCAGTTCTCCATCTTGAAATATCACACCAAAGTGATCAAACCCAGATTTAACTCGCTCCTCAACAGGACAGAAATGATATGCAGATACTTTTTGTTGGTTGTGGAAATCATATAGCAGGAAGGCAGAAAAATAAAGTTATTTTCTTTTAGTAATTATCCAATGCATCAAATGTTTTGAAAGTGTGGGGTGCTTTGTTGCTTTTTTCCAATGCAATTTATATGGACTTTGAAAATGCACTTAACCATTCCTTTCATTTATCATAATAGAGTGTTCTCAGAATGAAGAATGCATGAATATCAGTTCAAGGACCTCTCCCAGTCAAGCAGAGAATTTTCCAACTGGTAAGGCATTTTCTTCCATCATATCTTATAAAGTTTTTCTCATTCCTTGACTTTAATTGAGAGAACACATCAGCAATATTTGCAGTTGTCACTGCTGTAAACTTCATAGTGTAATTCATGGCAGCTGTGATGCAATTTATATGGACTTTGAAAATGCACTTAACCATTCCTTTCATTTATCATAATAGAGTGTTCTCAGAATGAAGAATGCATGAATATCAGTTCAAGGACCTCTCCCAGTCAAGCAGAGAATTTTCCAACTGGTAAGGCATTTTCTTCCATCATATCTTATAAAGTTTTTCTCATTCCTTGACTTTAATTGAGAGAACACATCAGCAATATTTGCAGTTGTCACTGCTGTAAACTTTATACTGTAATTCATGGCAGCTGTGAATTTTCCAACTTCATAAGATTTGTAGAGAATTTCTCAGAGAGAACTGCTATAAAAGCCAGAAACAATTTATGGATTAAATTGTAATGGCTAAGAAAAACAAATAAGCAAAGCAAATAAATTCATTGCTTATTTTACACATGGGTTTCTATTCTTCAAATGTCTTATTTTAAGTTTGTGGCCTTTCTAAGACTCTATTTATTTTTAACTCTGTATTTTCAATGAAGTTGTAATCAAGTGCAGTTCTTCAGTAGGTAGGTTACAGCAGGCTTCGCTTCTGGAGGCCTCGTGTCCTGCTCTGTGAATTGAAGGTCTAGTCACATTTCCTTTCTCTTGCTTGTGGAGGAACAGAAATAAACATCAAAAAACAACACTGGGATGTGCTCTGCTTTCTGGCTTGACCTGACAAATCACGTCAGTGGTAGACAAACTCCCCCAGGCACATGGTTATTTCTAGTTAAATTATTTGTGCTTATGTACCTGTTTTCGCACTCTGAACATAATTTGAGTTCTCTACTCTGGGTATGGATCAGAGCACACAGGAGGATTAGCAAAGGTGCAGTGGGGTTTTGGACCATGTTTCACTTCCATAAGGCATCATTAATAGTTCTTTTGGCAGAAGCATCTATTTAGGTTGTTTTAATTCAATGTAACTATTATTTCAGTAATATTTATTAACTTTATATAAAACTACATATGTAACTGTAGAAACACAATTTAACTTGCAGTCAATTTGACTACATAAAAAAAAATACATTTTTAATAGTCTTTTCTTGTACCAGTATTTTTATGGCTTCAGTTAAAATTAAAAGGTCAACAATACTAACAATTGACTATACAACCACAGCTTAAACAGGGAGGTCTTGTAATTCAGTAACACTGCTTTACATTTCCGAGCTACCCTTCTTGACCTTAATGAGTAATTTAGGCGCAGGTCATTGTAAAACTGGGGGCATACATAGGAAGCCCTCTGAAAATAGATTAAGAAGAATGTGGAGAATAAATATTTTACCTGATTAAAAGGTGAAACTTGGAGGAGATGGAATATTTTAGGATGTACAACAATGCCATTTATTGCTGAAATCATGACCTATTTACACAACTGGAATTCTTCTTGAGTGGGTATTAGTGGATTATAGGTTTTCAGATACTCAGCTGAACACATATGAATATGATTTACTGTTATTGAAATAAACTAACAGACATGCAGAATGAAAACATCTTTATCAAGCTTTCTCTTTATCTGAGAGAAACTAGCTGAAACTGTACCCCTAGATGTAGTAAAAGCTTCTCAAGCAGAAGTCAAGATCTGAGAACAGGTATCTAGCTTCTTTCAGGTGTGCTGGGGAAACCAGAGAGCTTTAGTCGAACCAACTATCTTGGTTGGTACTGCTCAATCAGTTTAGCTGGGAAACAGTTTATTTCAATATTCAATTTATAGAAGCCTTCCGAAGTAGTGAGGGTGACATGTCAGATAACCATGAATTTAAGATTAGCATGGTATTGTTGTAATGTGCTGAGCTATCTAAATTTTTGAGGTTTTTTTTTTGAGATTCCTGTATCTGTTTACCTTGATTTTTAAAATATACATGGGATATTTGGAAATCCGGGCATGTTCTAAATGCCTGTGGAGTGGTCTATTTTGACAAATTACCAATCTACTAAGTTTCTTCCCCTCTTCTCTTCCCCATCCTCAAGTGTCAGATGTCTCCCACAATTTCTACGGACTTTTGCATCACCCTCCTTTGTATAGCTCTAGCCTTTATTTATTAACTGAAAAAATCTTGTGTTTCATGCTAGGCTACCATCTCTACTGGGTAACAAAAATGAGAAACAAACATGCAGTAGGTTGATTTTCTTTGTGTCAGTCTCTGAAGCTGAAAAAGTAGTTCTTAATGTGGATTCTATGATTTTGAGGGATTTTCTGGTTCTGCAAAACTGATTCACAAAACTTTTAGCACTGTAAATGGATATCCTTCTCCAGATATCTCCTTGAAGTTAATGATGGTGAGACGGAAGAGTGGATGTCCTGATCCCAGACTCCAAAGACAGCTCAGAGGGCAGCTCCGTCTTCTGGAAAATGACAGCAGGGAAGTGATGGCAGTTTTCAGTGTAAGTCCATTTCTTGGGAATTGTTTTATTTATTCAGAGAAAGCACCCTGTGCTACTGAAACAGTCTGAGAGATCTGGGTCCCATTTCCATCTAGATGCTCCATGCTTGGATTTGTGTGACCACAGCTTCTCATGACCCAAGACCACCTAAAGACATTAGAAATATTGAACCATGGAAAAAGACTGGAACACCAATTTCATGTAAAAATAAACAAACCCAGCTAAGACACTGAATGGCTTTATTTTAAAAACATTCTGCTCTGATTTAGGTCAAAGAAAATCATGGTTTTCTGATTTTTTTTTTAATTTGCTGACATAATATCTTCAGTTTCCTGTCACTTGGAGTCATTTGGCATACAAGTTAGCTGGAAAGACCACTGCTGAGCCAGAGAGGAAGTCTGAAGGAGAAGAGCATAAATATTGGAATTCTAGGGGCTAGATGGCTGTACCCTTAAATAGCACATGAGAGGGTTGGCCGATTTTTATTACTGTCTTTTGCTTGTATATGGGAAACCCATCCTCTACAACCAATGAGGTTTGCTACAAATACAATTTAAATTCTTTTCTTACCTCTTGATGAAAAAGCAGGATGATACCATTTGACCTTTGGAGTCCCGTTTTTTGTCTGAGCCATGAGTTCCAGCATTCTTCACTAGCAAGCCAAACACTGACATCTTAATTAGTTACAGCTTTGTCTTGGATACTACATGACTTTCCTTCCATGTGTTGTGAACTCTCCATCACCAGCCTGTTGATTTTATGGATGTGAAAACAGTCGGTACTCCTGTCACTCTGTTCTGGTTTTTTTAAGCAGAGAAGGAGAAAGGGATCAGGAGGTGAAGGAAAACAACATATGAATAGATTAGATTTGTGGCCTTATTAGAAATAGACTGGGAGGAGGACTTTGAAGGAAGCAAGATTTATAATGATAAGTTTCCTTAGAATGTTGTTTTGATATTCAGCAGTGCATAAAACCCTCGAGGCTGAGATATTTTAGCATGTCTTGGCAATTTATTACTAGATTTCAGGCTCTCGTTAATATTTAATCTAGTTTAGAAAGAGGCATGCAGAAGATCAAAGCACTGATGAGGCATGCCTGTTGAAGAAGCTTAAGCTGAACTTTTATTTTCAAAAAGGAAATACCATTTTAACCCGTTCATGTTGAGTGTATTGGAAATATAGAAATTAAACAGAACTAATTCAGATCTTTTAGAATCATTACATAATTGTAATAAAAATAGTAGATGAGCTCCATTTTGCTCAGATTACAGAAAATGTTTGAGGGGAATTTTTTTCCCCCAGAGTTAGAATCATTTCCTTGATCAGTCCTTGAATTGTTGCAAGAGGCATTTCAATTTTGATGTGAGGAGCAAGGATGCAGTACTGGGAAATTACGCAATAGCATTACACCTGCTAGCTTTGCATTTGATTTACTCTGAGATACTAGCTCGGATACTTGTCTCATGAATTGTCACAGTTCTTTTTATTTCCATGGAAGATAGTATCCAGCATCAGAGAGCCCTCTTTTTAAGTTACTAATGGAAGTGCAATGAGACTGTATAGTACCACTCTTCGGCTAAAATCCATCAAAATGTGTAATTCCTTCATGTTTTTGAAGGTTTGCATGTCTGGCAAAGGCAGTTCCCAAGCTTTAAAGTGTTCTGTGCTAGGAGGGTATTATTGGGAAATACCACTAGATGCTTGTCGGGCTTTCACACTCTGAATAGAGAATACTGGTCACTATACACAGTCGTGTCCAAACGAGACAAGCCTTCAGTGTCACTCCATGTGGTCATTGCTGAGGTCTTAATTCCTCTGTAAATTAACCTCACTGGAACTGTTGGCATTATTGGTAAGAAAAAAGTCAGATTAAAAGTTGGCTCACTGTATGTTCCTAGGAATGTGTTAAAGAACAGTTACTTCATATAGGTAAAATCCTGGATGATTTTTTACCCTTCTTAATACATATCACTTAAGCATAAGTCTTACTTAGTGAGAAATTGTGCTCAAGTCTAGTATAATTGTAATTAAAATTATACTAATTGGGTTTTGACTTCCTTTTTAGGAGCTCTCTGCCAGACTGCTGTCTATTCATAGTGATCAAGATCTAATAGTGGTGACATTTAAAACTTTTGAAGAAATATGGAAGTTTCTAACCTACCACTCACTGGGTAAAGCTGTTTCACCTTACGACAATTCAGTATGGTTCTTTCATTTCTCTG
>NW_010425064.1:19907-21356 GCF_000710305.1 Buceros rhinoceros silvestris | reverse complement strand
TCTTTCTGTTTGACTGGGACCTTGTTGAACAGGATTTTGAGATTGTGTATTAACTCCTGATAGCAGTAAGTAATGTTTCTGAACTAGGTACTAGTGATAGGGCTGCAGAGACCCTCCATCCTCCAGGAAAACCTGTCTGAGACGCAAAGCAGGTAACAGCTATCGTTCCTGGCAGATATCTTATTTAAGTTAGATACTCCAGAATTGGACATATCTTCTTTCTAAACAGTCTACTCCAGTCCAGGTGTTTTTATCCTGAAGTCTAACCTGTGCTGCAACTTGAATGCTTTTTCTGCTCTCCATGGACATGTCAAGGTTACCCCTTTTTCTTTGCCTTATGCTAATACCTGTTGGGAGACTTCCAACACACACTTTTACTTGGTGTTATTTTCACTAGGAAAATCAACACTAATTCCTATAATCATTTTCAGAGTATGTTTTCTAGATCTCTGATCATGCTTCCCACTGGACTCTTCTAGTTCCACATCTTTCCTGAATAGTAGTGAGCAAACTGGACGGAGTTGGTAAGGCCTCAGAGGAAATATCAAGTAACACAAAGATTGTTTCATATGCTTTGCACGCTTTACTTTGGCTTCTAAATCTAAGCATGCTTTTGTAACAATGTGATGGGACTGATTTGAGTTCTACTTTTAGCATCCTATAACTTCACAAGTCTCTTTTGAAGAACAGCATTTGAATAAGATCTTTGTCTCTAATTTGTTCACCTAATTTTTTTCTGTGTGTGGAAAGCTTGTGTGCATTAGTGAATTTGCCTGTTTCCATCAGATTATCCTAAAATAATGACTTTTTTAAATGAATTTTTTTAAATGCGCCTTAGAACTAGAAAAAATATTGCGTCAATCCAATTTTGCAGAGAAAGCACAAGAAAATGAAGTTTCTCTTTTAGTCAAGGCTGTGTCTAACAGGGAATTGGTTCAGCGTTTTCCAAATAGCACAGTAGGACCTTAATCACTGATCTGTTTACCTGTCCTTTTCCATTATAACTTTCAGCATGAGGGATTTGCTAATATATTAATGTTGGCCCTTTAAATTTACTATCTATACCATGTTGATTATAGTACACCAACCCAGACCTCTCTGTAACTAGCATATAGCTTTGAATGCTCTAAATCCTAATGTAAGGAGTCTCAGCTTCCAAGATCAAGCACTACCTTCATCTGATTTACATGTCTCTGGTATGCAGCAGCATCTCCGTCCCAAAGAAATTCCAGGAATCTGATCCCCAGTTGCAGTATCTGCATAAATTGGCACAGCTCAGGCAAGAAAAATTCATAAAGAGATTATTTTTTGAGATTATTGCCAGCCATCTGTTGTTGAATGGTGCTAAGCACCGGTTGCTCAAAGCTTGCTAGTGATTACCTCTTCCAGACTGCAATCTTTCCTAAGCTGCGGGGAACCCTCCAAAGGAGGGACTTTTTTTCAGCAGGG
>NW_010425064.1:4641-19829 GCF_000710305.1 Buceros rhinoceros silvestris | reverse complement strand
GCAGGATTAGGCACAGAAAAGTCGTGTGCCTTTTAGGTGTAGTTTCTGAGACATAAGCATTAAAAGTGGCTGTAATGCATGTGACTTAATGGATGTAATTTTGCCAATACTGTGTAGTAAAATCATTATACAATTAAAATCATTATACATTGTGGGTTAAGCAATAATGAAGTCATCTAAATGCCTGCCAAAGTCACTGACTTTCTGAAAGGTTATTTGTTGTATAATGCTGCTAAACTGCAAAGAAAACAAATTGGTTTTTTTTTCTAGGTTTTATAAATCATTGCATGGAGAATTTATTCTTAGATCAGTCTTTCTGGCTCTCGTCTCAAGAGGAGGAAGAAACAGGCATTGAAGTCTGTATAAATGAAAAATCATTAAATTTGATGTACAGAAGCCTGCTAGTACAGGAAGGTAAGCAAGAATATACATGCTAAGGCTAAATTTAGAAAAGCTCCTTTCTTTAAAATACCAAAATCAAATATTAAGACCTACTCAAATACTTAATGAAGTTGAAATTTAAATGTATTCATTCCAAATGCACCAGAAAGAAAAGAAAGGAACAAACACAGATTAAGTTCAGTAAGATGACAGGGTCAGAGAAATTCATGTGCAACTGGTCCATATGGGGATACCAGAAAGATTAGGGAGGGATGTACACTCTGACTTGCTTAATATTATTGCAGATCCTGGAGATGTACAGGAGAGGGATCACAGAGTTGCCAGGCTCCTGTGCTGCTCCTCAATGGCATCACCTGCTTCCACTGTCAGAGAATGATGGGCTAGACTGATTGTTGATTACTGCAACAGCAACATGCTAAATGTTGCAGTGGAAGAAGGTTCTACACTTCATTGAATATCTCAGCTCTGCCTCTTTTTTTTTTTTTTTCTAGAAGAGAAACTAGACAGAAAAGTATGAATATCAGTCAATTGGAGAATTTTTATTAATTTTATTAAAGCCATTTTTAAAGCTCGTATGACACAAACGTTCGATAAAATGACATCTGCTCCTCTGCTTTTTTTTTAGGGGCATTTTTTGTTTTATGTCATGACAATCTGATAAGAAAGATAGTAGCTACAGACAATGAAATAAACAGTTATTTGGAGACTGGGGCTTTTACTGAAGATGTTGGAGGTGGATCTGTGGATGGTGACATGACTGTGCTGTCCAATGCTTCTCCACAGCCACTGATCCCTTTTCACCAGTAGGTACCTGACTTCAGCTACTCATATGCACCTGTCTGCTCAGACATAGATGTCTCTAAATGGTAGCTGGTTCTGGAACATTCATCATCCTGATGAATTATCCTGAGAACAAATGCTCTATTCCTTCCATACCAAACAATTAAAATTAATCCATTTAAAGATAGTTTACTATCACTCTTGTGAGTTAGATGTTAGGTTTTTTCCTGAGTCTGAAATAAAATGTATTAACATTTCTAGAATAATGAAGTGAGAATTTTCATTTTTCTGGATGCTTGGAAGTTTGGATAGCAACAGGTGGGGTGCTTGGAAATGTGAATGATAACAGGCTAGCAGTGTTTTTACTTGATGCTATTGATGGGAGCTGTTCACCTTTTTAATGCAATTTGTTTCCAGTCCATGTCCAAGCTCGTAATTGCTATAAAGCCCAAACTACATCAATGGGCTGACTTGAGGAATCACCAGAAAAATCTTCATTCTTGGTGCTCTTAGTAGTTAACAAGCTGTAATTTTTCTATCAACCTGGCGCATGGAGAAATAGCATGACTCTCTCAATCAGACTGTTTGACTGAAGTAACACATCTTTTATATAATTCAAAACTTAGATATGTCTGAAATGTAAGGACAGCACTGAAAGATAATTGCGAGAGGGGTGCATCTGTCTTGAAATAAATTTAAAGTCACTTTTATTGTTGCAGTATTTAGTAAAATAGTTTATAAACAAACTTCAATTTCTTCTCCTTTCAGATGGTTTTTTAAAGGGTATTCTAATCCTATTGATTTCACGTACAAAAATGAATCTAAATCCATCGGGAAAGTTGGTAAGAAAATCCAATCAAACATCAGCATTAAAAAAACCCCAAACTTACTGTTTTGTTAGGACATACTCTAAAGGACCCAATACATTTTTTCCCCATTAGGATGGGAAAACAACTTTCAGACTTACATTGCTGTAAAATTAGTGGAAGCTTAAATTCCTGCCTAAGCTGAGTTAAACTCTAAAGGCTTACCTCTCCCCTTTTTCCCCCCAAATACTGTTTTAAGTAGATGCACAAAGTAGTAAAGAGTAATTAGTTGAGGATTCACCTGTAGGTTTGATGACAATTTAAAATATGACAATGCACCAATGTAGATATTGTGGATCTTTCTGTGTGTATTGCTTTATCTAATACTGCCAGAGAAATAAAACTTACGTGGTTAGAGAGCAAACATAGCTTATTTTCTACCATACGTGTCAGTTGTAATGCTGTTGACTGGTATATAAATGTATTTATCCAACAGGTATTTTATTAGTAAGTTCAAATGTTTTTATTCTGGCTCGAGCTTAGAGCCCTTTATAAGAGGCAAAGTGGGGACTTAAAACATTTTGTTTGTTGCTTCATGATGGAATTTGCTAGAATTTTGAAAATATTTTTAGACTTGTCTTTCTAATGGCTGGGAAATCAGGATTTTTATGCTGTTATTCTCAAGTCTAATGGTTCAAACCAAACCAATTAGGTTTGGATGCTTTAAATCTTCCCACATAGGTTGTGCAATTCATGAGTTCAAGAATGTCTCTTGCTAACTATGTTCTGTTGAGTTGCTGTTCTCTGAAGTGTATTTGTATTGTTAAATTACTTTCTCTGCAAATATTATTTATCTCCATCTTACACAGCAATGGGATTTTGTGTAGCTGTGATGAATTATGAAAGTATTGTGTCAGAAGAGATGAGTTTCCAGGAAGGGGACAAAATTGAGATCCTTGGCTACTTCATTGAATGCATGGAATGGTTTCTTGGAAGACATGTGTTGACGGGCAAAATAGGTTTTGTAAAGACAAGTCATGTTAAACTGGACTCATCTAGATATAAGTAAGTGGTATGCATTTAACTCAAACAAAAAGGAATTTAGCCCTTTAAAATACTGCATGTTAAACTAAGGCTTGGAGATTAGGTGGTTGTTTTTTGATTGTTTTTTAATGAAAATTGTCATAGTGTGTATCTGTCAAAACAAATGTAAAGAAATTAGAAAATGGAGCCTGCTTAAATGTTGGAAAATATCAGCCTGTACCCAAGTTTTACTGGCAGAAGAGGTTGCTATAGCTGTTATACTTGGTTCAGCCTCTATTCTTTGGATCACAAGACCCAAGAAGCTTTAATCTTTCAGAAGATGCTGTTTTTGCTGGTCTCTTAAGATCTATATTAAAGCATCCAAGTTCTGCTTTTGCCAGTAGTCTCAATTACAGGCCTTAACTTGCTCGAAATGGGGCTCCTCTCACAAATAATTGCTCATAATGCTGAGAGAAACCTGAAAAAAGATTACATTTCAGCATGAATTGGCGTTGTATAAATAGGCTGCTTTTACTAATGCCTGGATGCATGCTGTTTAGCATGCACTGTTTGCTTCTTGAAACAAGAAGTTCTTAAATGTTGTCGATGTGTAACCTTAAACTTTTAATAGAAAATCAATATCATAATGTCCTAAAGGATTTGTGCTTTTAATAAATATTGCAAGCACAGTTACTTCTGTATGTATGTTTATAAATATGACTGATACTAATTTTGAACACAACGGGACCTATAATGTAAATACTGTGGTAATTTCTCTAAGAAGCTCCGATTTGACTGGTGCAGTGAGCTCCTCAAGCCAAATCCACTTTCAACCTTCAAAACCTTGCTCCTTTCTTTGTTAGACCAGAAGACCTGGATTTTCTTGAAGCTGAGGAGCTATCCTTTTTTTCCAAAGAAAAAAACTTGGAAGAAGTGATACGTTTGTTGAAACAAACCTCTATCACAGATGTTTGCTCTGTGTACAGAATAGGTAAGTATGGCTTTTACTCCTTTTTACTGCAGAAGATACATGTGCTGTTCTTATATCCCTGTTATAACTGATTTTCTAAAAATTTCAATGATATTCCAACCTTTACACCTACTTTGAAATATTTTGGTATTCAGTTTGATCATAGATATAGTATGTAAAAAATCCTTTATCTCATCTTTGCTAGTTTACTGCTGATGCAAGACTTTTCCCAACAAAGCATGTACAAATCTCTTGTCCTTTTGAGTGAATTAACGAGGGCTTTAAAAACTGTCATTGGGCTGAACAGATCTGCAAGCTTTCAAATATTAGAGTGCTGCATTTAAAAAAAACACTATATTCACCCAAATACTGCTGGCTTTTCATTCATCTTAGGAAAAGTGGCATAACAATTATTCACTGATAATGCAAACATACACCTCTTTCTGATTGATTATAGCAAAATTTATTCAAACAAAAAATACTTTTAGCTATGTTATCTCTGATAGAGCTGTTATTTCTCGAAGCAATCATGCTTTACATAAACTAATTGGGATGATTGAAGTTTCACCTTTACAGACTTAGTGTAATATAAATGTCTTGCTGAACAGAACAGGAGTAGCGATTTCTTACCCCACCAGAGGCTGTTCTGTGGTGATGTGTACGCTTATCAAATATCCAGCAAAGTTTCATCTTCATTAGTGCCAGCCTTAGACAGGCTCGTAGGCTCCAATTTGAAAGAAGCCAGTGTGTAGGTTTGATTTGGGTGTATTGGTTTAATTTCACAAATGAGCATGTGGGCGAACAAGAACTAAGTCATGTCAGACCTGAATTGCAAGATGCAACTCATGCGGGGTCATTTTGCCCATTGACATGTCACCTTCCTTGCTCAAATGAAAAGCCTGGGAATGAAGGCTCAGATGTCTATTAGGTGTTAAATCAGTCTCAGGGGCTTAATGGACATAATGCTGGTTTTGCCTGTTGCCTATTTTTAATGACAATTCATCTCCTCTGTATTCTTTACAAATACTAACTTCTTTTCACATCTTCCCCAGCTAATGGCATGCTTGCCACTTTTATCTTAGATTGATCAACATAACCTGACTTACCCAGAGCAAGCACTTTCAATATTCACTTAATGTTTTGTTGTGTGATCTGAATAAATGTGGTTTTGATTCCTTCCATCTATATCAATATAATGAGAAGTATTTATTTATTCACTATCCCAATTAGATATTCAGAGCATTAAGGTGTGACTATTGTAAACATCTGTGGCATTTGTCCACCAAAGTCAGCAAAGCATTTAAAGAAAGGAGATCCAAAAGTAAACAGTCAGTGGGAGGTCATTTTTAAAGGCTAATAAAATAGCTTTCCATCAGCTTTAAATAGACCTGGTTCTGTGAGCCTCTGCTTTTAGGTATATCCTTTGTACACTCAGTACCACTTACATTGCATCTAGCATATGATGAGGAATATAATCCTGAAATGCAGCATAACTCAAATACCTTGAAAAATATCTTCAACACAAAATAACAATTTTTTTCTTCAGAGGTGCTATGTTAACATTTAAAACTAGATCTAGTACCATGTCTACAGAATGAAGGTACACCTTTTAAAACAACAGATGGGTACAGGGATTTTTCATCTGTGTGCTACTGGAATGGCCACAAAACTCTGACACACTTATCTACATAAAGTACACTAAATTATTCCTTCCAACCTGGAGAGATGCTAAAACTTGTTTCAGTAATATTAAGGGCTTTTTGTTATCTCATTTCAGGAGTGGCTTGTGGGGAATGATTTTATCTACGCTGCCCACCTGTGTTTTGATGCGAGGGTGATGCATCCCTAGTGCAGATGAGGTTGGCCTTAATTCTAACTGCTATATGCAAATATCTCCCCACCGTACTGAGCAGTGGCAGGTGCATGTTGATAACCTTGTAGAAAGCAGTGAATTCTACCAAGAGGGTAGGTCCCTGGTGTCTCTTGGGTCAGACTTAGAAATTTCTTCCCTTCTGATTTACAGGACATCCAGTTCTTCCAACAGAAAGAACTCCAAACTAAAAAATAGCGTTATTTTAGGATATTTAAAACTGAAAAATAACTGAGATAATTAATGGTTTTTTTCTTTCTTACAGACCAATTAGAAGAACTAGATTTTCAGAAAGCTCAGGAATGTGGTAATATTTCACATACATACAATTTTTATATAGAATCAGTGCAACTTCTGATTTTTGTATCTTTGCCATCTTTTCTTTCTATTGTCTCTCCACATTCTAACTTAGTTCTCTCATTGTTTTCCTAGGTTTTGCTGTAACCCTTTATCAGTAGGTTTTGCTGTAAAACATTGTGGGTTTTCATAGATATCAGATGTTTCTTGGACCTTGCTATCCAACTGCAAACCATAAGACTTCTTTTTACTGCTGTGACACACACACATGCACCACTCCTTGACTCCTCAACACTGCTTAACAGGGGAAAATACTGTTTATGGGGCTTATTTTGAATTCCACAAGATCTTCTGTCTGCTAGAAAACTTCATCCCATAAATATATTTCCCAAAGGAGACATTCTGATGAGGATGCAGAATTATTTCCCTTTGGCATTTAGTTGCTAAGCTGTCACCATCATTACTTGTATTGTACTACATTTTTCTAAATACCAGTTTTTATGATTCTGCTGAATAGTTTCAGAAATAAGATTCTAAGGAGACTGAGCTCTAAATCTGCAACTTCTGTTGACACGCAGCTGTAAGCTTTACACTGACTGACTGTAAACTACATCCCTAGTCCCTGCCCTCTTACCTTGGCTGGATGACAGTGGGAGGACTGAAGAAATGGCATGTCTGTCTTTTTTCATATTTGTAAGATATTCAACAATGTCAGTACCAGAATAATTTAGATCAATGATCACATCAATCACCACAAACTTAGTAATTTTGAAAGAGCTAATCTGAGCCAGTGGAGAATCAGGGTTGGTAATTGATTGAAGGAA
This sequence comes from Buceros rhinoceros silvestris, assembly GCF_000710305.1. Lineage (NCBI taxonomy): Eukaryota > Metazoa > Chordata > Aves > Bucerotiformes > Bucerotidae > Buceros > Buceros rhinoceros. The sequence continues at coordinate 12,857 of NW_010425064.1, read as the reverse complement.
GAAATCTTATTACGCATTATACAGGCATGCCTGGCCACACAGAGATAATGTAAACAGGACCTTCGCAGGCACCCTCACAGCATTCATGCGAGACTTCAATGAATCCAACAGCTCAGTTTTAAACACCCTCCCTGGCTAAACTGACTTAGTTTTCTATCAGGACATAGGTGTTCCCTTACCTCAAATTCACAGGCCTGTTACACCTGAAGTCCATCCATGCCCTGACCTCAGGACTTTTATCCATCCTCCAGTTCAGAATTTGGATCTTTTCAGTTTCTAGTTGTCTTTTGCTTACCAGCTAGTCTGAATTGCAACTCACTGGCAGATCTCTTTGAGTGAGAGAGAGAACAGAGAATATGCATGCACTTAGTGTATGCGTTTTGATTAAGCACTCAAACACAAAGCAATTTGAATTATCGTTAGACTTCATTTGGATTAGTGTTGGATTGGGGACAGGGCCTGGCTAGACAAGCATACCAATCAGCAACCCACTTATGTATAGGAGGTCCTGTTTATCTCCACTCCTCCCTGATCTTTCTTGGTGTCTGGGAAGGGGCAGGGCTGGGCTGGCCACTAGAAGAACGTCAGATGCTCTCTGTTAACCTATCTCACTCTCCAAAAGGGAAGAGAAAGGAAATAAGGGAGTGAGACTTACAGATTGGAAAAGAAAACTAAAACTGCTTTTATGAAAATAATAATCCCATCTTTGGCTCATCTCCTAGACATACTGACAGGGAAGTGCAGTATGTTTACGTAAGGTTTTCCTAACATCATCTTCTGCTGATAAATGTTTTTGTTGGTCTATCAAAGATCTTTGTGTTCATACACATATGAAGCTGTGATCTGTAATTTATTTTTGAATTTCAGAAATTCCATGTTCACATTCTAGCATAGGATCTGCTAGCAAGAATGGCAAGATAGAAGAATTCCTGAAGAACTTCAAGAATTTGGAGACCATCCAGGTGGAAAAGCCAGCTACTGAAGAAAAGGATTCTGCTAGCTCTCCAAATATGGAAATCTCTCCTCCACCTGACAGACCTTGCTTTCACATACATCAAGATGATCAAGCATCTGACATATTTGAGTCATTAATATTCTTCTTAAATAAGAAAGAGTATGACAGAAACTTCAAAAAACTGTATGATTTCTCTTATCCATTTATCACTACCATGTTTTATGGGTTTTCAGAAGAAGAAGAACTGGTTAGCTTTTTTAGATTAGCAAGGGAAGCAGCAAAGAAAGCAGGCATGTCCTGGGCACTAGCAAGGCTCTGCTTTCTCTTAGGCAGGCTCAGTGTTAAAAAGCTGAAGTTCTCCCAAGCTCGGGTGTATTTTGAAGAAGCATTGGGAGCAGTAGCTGGTGGGTTTAGCGATTTGTACTTTGTAATTGCTCTTTATACAAATCTGACAGTCATCTACTTGACACAGAAGAACAAAGAAAAATGTGCTCATATTTTTGACAAGGCTACATCTCTTCTCATGGGCATTCCCAACTACATTTGTAGTGCTGACCTGGAGTCAGATATTCTAAAGTATGCTCTGAAGAGGACAATTATGAGCCAGAACAAACATGCAGAGGCAAGGGCATGCTTTCTATTGGCAAAACATTACAGCGCACATAAAAAGCATGAAGAGGTACTACCATTCCTGGAAAGGTTTCAACTGTTGCTTAACGACTTGGGTTTACAAAACAACTTATCAAACAACTGTTATTTCAAACTAGCAGAGTCCTACAATGAAAAGTGCTTGCCACACATTGTGTTAAGTTGCATAAAGGTTGCCTCTTCTCAGAGCTCAAATACTCTAACGGATTCCTTGAAAAGGATAGCTTTAGTCATCAGAAATGCTCCCAAGCTTTACAGCCTGAGAAGGCTCAGACAAACACTCCCATCTCAAACTGCACCTTACCTCATACAAGCGCTTTCCTCTGTGTTCGCTAAAGAGCAGCAAGGACTATGCAGCACTATCTGTCTCAGCTTAGCAAAACTGTATAGCCACCACAAATGGTATGGAAAAGCCATTGTTTACATGATAAAAGCACTAGAGTCTGTTTCTGCTAAGCCAGAGGAAACTATTAACTATTTGATTTCACTTGCTTGGTTATACATTCTTTACAGGCAATACGATGTGGCTTTAGCCATTTTAAGTGCTGTTGTAGACTCTTCTTGGAGCAATCCTCAGCAACTAGGCATTGCTTATAACATGCTTGCTATTGCTTTGAAAAGAACAAACAATACTAAAGAAGCTGCTGAGAGCTACTACAAAGCACTGTCTCTTTCAGAAGAGACTGATATGACCCATAACCAAGCTATAGCACTGGCTAACTTTGGGGCACTCTGCCTGCATGTAGCAGCCAGCAAGCTGGCAGAACATTATTATATCAGGGCAGTGAAGCTGTTCTCCAAACTTCCAAGTGTGGACTGTGGCCAAGACTTTATCCAAGTCCTCCTTCAACTGGGTTGTTACTATGCTGGTGGAACTCAAAGAGAAAAAGGAAGGTTTTATTATGAATGGGCTTTTTTAGTTGCAATGGAGACAAGTCATCTGGAAAGTAAGTGTGTGTATTTATATAGGTTTTTTCTTTCAGTTATGAAATGCACCCTGTTTGGCAGTGTTTGTAAGATAGTTATGTTATAGTCATTCCTTAAATGTTTTATGTCCAGCTATGTGATAGCTATCAAAGTTCTTGAAATCTTTGCTCCGAAAGATAAAAATCTTCGCACATACTGGCGGAGAAATAAATTCATATTGGCTTGCTCTTCTGGCGGTCCTTAGGTTTGTCAGAAGTCAGAGAAAATGAAAAGGTTAAAATAATTAGTAATAAGTGTAGCGATATCTATGTTCAACAATATTTACAATAGTTATATCATTGGTAGTACAAACAATACCATACTTGAGTTTAAAAGTATGAAAACAATTGGTATTACTTTTGCCTAAAATAGTTGTATCTAGACTACCTACGCTTTGTTTGTTTATTCTTTGTACCTTGATTGAGGTAGCTTATAGAGATAAGATGCCTTTTATTTTATTTTGGAGATCAAGTTAAAAGTAATCTCTAGCCTTTGTTGACAGGATGTGAAGGAACCGGCAGTGTAATCTTCTTGTTTTGGGTTTTATGTTGTTATTCATTGACTGTGCTGTGATTTGTGAAACAGTAAAAATTAACTAAAACTAATTTAATTTTCATTTTAAAATAGAGATTCATGTTAGTATTTCCAACCTATTTTCCTAGGTCAACTGCAAGCAGTTAAACTGCTGTGTCAGTTCTACAGTACAGTTGTTCCCAATGAGGCTCAGTGTGTCATATACAATGAGTATCAACTATCTTTAGCTAGAAAGATGTCCAACAAAGTTCTGGAGGGACAAATTTTGGAAACTATTAGTCAGCTCTATTTGTCTTTGGGAACAGAAAGGTAAGACATGATGAATGACTTTGCTTTTATTCTGATTGTAATTTTTCTATCATGCTAAAGGAGTTCAATTTTTGCAACAACTGAATATGCTTGAATTTTTTTCCCTTCTCTGCTTTACCAATGCATTTTATCAGAATTGAAGTACCTGGTGCTAGTGGAGACTTCTTGTGTGTTGGTTTTTTTACATATCTTCTCTCAAGGAAGACAAGATACTCAACACCCCTTCAAGAGATTAATTTTAAAATTATAATACTTCTAAAATGTATTTATATTATATAACTCTTGATATAGCAACTGCTATAGCTCCAGCATTATTACTGGAAGATGACTTGTTCAATTACAGATTTTTTACAAGACAATCTTTCAGTTGGAAATCACATGACATCTTCCAAACAGGTCAGACATCAAATTGCCTCTATGCAAGAGTTTCTTTTTGAGGAAATGCTTTATTCAATATTTACATAAGTGCAAAACTGCACAGTGTCAGTCTCCAGCAACTGAAACAGACTGCACAAGTCAATTTATAGTAACTAACAGGTGCTGGGGAAACTTACAGGTTTCTCTGGACAATTTTTAAAGTGTTTTTTAAGAAAGTTTTGATTTTTTTTTTTCTCTTCCTACTGTATCTCACTTTAAGGAGTCACTTTAGATTCAGGTGTTTTTAAGCATGTGTCAGTAAGGATAGAGAAGATTGTATGAGAAGAGAGTAGGTGCTTATTTTGCTTGGACTGTAGCCACTGAAAGCTATCTAACTTTCATAGTATGTCACCTAATTTATTTTGCTTTGCCCAGTGCTGTTTAATGGTACAGCTGGTGAACATCTTTGGAGATGCTGAAGGCAAAGGACTTGGTTAAGATTTCAAACTACCTGGAATTTGCAAAAGAATTTCACCAGCTGGAGAAGCTGCTGCTTTGTGTGCATGTAGTACACGGAATTTACATACCCTAAGAGCTTGGCTCCCAGATGTTGGCTGTGAAACCTTAGACTACTGGATAATAGCACATGCTCAATATGGTATTAGACTACAGCATCACAGTATACTTTAACAGTCCTCAGTAACAAGGAAATTGTCTAAGATGAAGTCACCAAATCAGTGATGTTCTTGGCATCACCAACTCCATTGTTAATTACTGTGGCCACAGCCTGACGCATTCCAGTTGCTGTGCTGAGTTATGGACTGTGGTATATGCTTCAGTCTGCAGTAAAACAAAAAAGCTCTGAAGGAGGGGTGGAAGTAGCATTCAGTAATTGGGTTGAGTTGGACTATTTCAACTACCTTGCCTTTCCTCATGTTAGCACCTTGTTAGCACAGAGAAAACAACTGAAATGTCAGGCTTGTTCTGTGGGTCTTTACTTCCTCTCATGACTATAAAAGGAGTGATGGATCTCTTCAATTTCTGTACGAATCGGATGAGAAACCTTGTTGAGACAGAACTGAAACCTTGATAGCATGAAATATGAGGGAGTGTATTACTTTCAGATTTGTTTCAGATCTCTTTGGAGGTCTAAGGTGGCTGTTCTAAAGATGCGCTGTGTAAGGGTTCATTGCATCTGCACAGTTCATGTTACACGTTAACATGTTTGTCTTGTGCTTGGAGGAAAATACATTAGCTCAAGGTGATGGGAATCTAACACAAGATGGAGGAGGACTTAATAAGCCTGAGGTTTCTATGATTGGTATAAAGCACTGTAAACTCAACCTACCTGATGGTCTTTCTAATGAAGAGCTCATCTACCTTTCTGAGAGCCCAGTGCTCGTACACTTAAAATAATGACACTGCCCAATGATCTGATCATTTAGGTACTTCTAGAACTGGCCATGTCATGTCCAGTTCTCTCTCCTCCCCACCCCTTGATTTCTAACACAATTGCTGCTAAGTCTGAATGGTGCTTAAGTCAGGTGCTTAGGTGATTTTTAGAAAAAAATATTTACACATGCAATTTCTTTCTGAGGCTTCTAGGAAGAAAACATAAATGACAGAAGAGCTAAAGATCAGGAAAGATTTTTTTTTTTCCCCCACTTGTAACTAGCCTGAAGTAGGGGAAGGACAGATCTAAATAAACTACCCTGAAATAATACAACACGATGACAAACTAACAGGAAAGATAGATTGAACAAAAAAAGGAAAAGAACTGAGTTTGCCAGTTCATTTAATATAGCTGAGAAATAATTGCACGTTGAACAGGGGTAACAGACTGCCTTCTATATTAATGTAAAGCTTTTCTCACTATGAAGAAAATAATTTGCAATTCTGAAGAACTCCTCAGTGATTAGCAGTTTTCCCTGTTTCAGGGCTTACAGGTCAGCTCTGGAATATACCAAAAGAAGCCTTGGAATATTTATAGATCTCCAGAAAAAAGAGAAAGAGGCATATGCTTGGCTACGGGCAGGAAAGATTTATTATGTGCTGAGGCAGAATGAGCTTGTGGATCTTTATATTCAGGTATGTTGTCAACACTTATAGGCATGCACATGTTGTCAACACGGTACAGGTGGCACGGTAAGAGCAAGGAATTCAATGTAACGATCCCACAGAGTTTGCTAATTGATGTTCTGAAAATATAACTATATATATACATAACAGTAACACTATTTACAGCATGCTTAACAGCTGAAAGTCTCACCATTTCCTGTTGCTGAGGCTATTGAAACATTTGAGGCAGTGACCTTTCTTAGTGCCTGCTCTGTTGTAAATTCTATGTATTTCTTCATCATAATCATCTACTAGCTCTCCAGCACCACAGCAATCAAACCATGTGTGCAGGCCACATGCTGGTGGATAACAGATAATAATCAGAATGCTGGCTTGTGGGCCAGATTCCCAGAAAAACAGAGTAGCTTCTTCAGGAAGCATTTCCAAAGGATCTAAAGCTTTCCTTCTGTGGCTGTGCATAGCGTGGCACAGAAACCAGCTGGACCTACTGCTGCCTTTACAACAGTGAGACCAGAGGCATGTGGCTTGCACATCTCAGACCCCCTGCAACCAGCTGGGACCTGCTGCAGTTTCTGCTGCTGTGCTAACACAGACTGAAACATGAAAGGGGGATCTAACCCTTGTGGCTGCTGAAGTGGGATGATCCAGAGTCTCTCTGAGTGGCACTGCAGCCCAGATCTGACTCTTGGATATCTACATGGCTTCTAGCCACTCACTGGAGTGTTTAGCAAATTAGTTTCTTGCTTTTGCAAAGCAGCTAAAAATATTTATCTCCCATTGTAATGGAGAGTGCTGCCTTGTAGTGCAGGATGTATTCAGAACCTGACATAGTAAGATCTGAGTCTTGGCTGGTATATGAGTGTTAAGGGTCTTGTATTAATCAAATGCAATTTGAAAACTAAAGATCACAAAGCCAAAGCAAGATTTTTATCCTATCAATAACTGATTATCCTGGTATTCTTCCTGTGGGAGGACACGTGCTGCCTTTCATGAAATCCTTTTTGTTAACATGGCACATAGTTATTTCAGAAGAACAGGACAGTGGAGCTGCATTTATTCACAGAATTCACTTCTTAGGCTTTTAAAACTGCACTGTTAGCAATATCTAACTTGCAATTAGAATTTATTTCTGTAAGTTTGATCTTATTAAAATGTAATAAGTAGCAGCTATCAAACACTATTGTTTTTAGAGTGCTATGTGCTGACAAAGGTAGCAGGATACTATTGTGAGAAAAAGGAAGACCATCACTATACCTGCTCAGGCTCTTACGTTCCTTCATCAGCAGCTGCCACTGGCCTCCTCAGAGACAGGGTACCAAAGAGCCAGAGCATGGTCTCATCAACTGTAGAGTCCTATCCTATCTTTTCCTATCTTATGAGAAGAGAGGCCTTAACAGGATCTTTTTTCAATTGCAAACACAATTTTTTAAGTAACCAAGATTTATCTTTCTTCCTTTTCCCATTCCTTGTTTTCAGGTTGCTCAGGATGCTGCTCTTCAAACAGGAGATGCAAATTTAGGAATGGAGTTGTTTGAAGCTGCTGGAGACATATTTTTCAATGGTACTTGGGAAAAGGAGAAAGCAGTGACTTTCTACAAGGTTTGTGCAGTTTTTCTACTGCATTGATAGTTATGTACCCTACTGTCATCGCAGGTGTTCTACGAATGCTGAACCAAAAGCTGATCCTTTCAGCAGTTCATAACCTATTGCAGCTGAGTACTTTGTTGTGGTGTTAATAGATCTCACCTGTCAAACTGCCTCTTCTGAGTGTTAGATATGTCATAAGCAAAGAGCAAAACGAAACCAGAAGCTGCTTGACAGGACATAAATGGAAGCTGTCAGTGAAAATCTTGGGGTTCAGCTGTACCTAAGCTGCTGTTATGCATTTCAGGACAGGGCTCTTCCACTTGCTGTTCAGACTGGCAACAAAAACACCGAACTCAGATTATGCAATAAACTGGTGGAACTGTTGGTGAATCTGAAGGCTTATGAGGAAAGCTTGGAATATGCAAGAGCATCTCTCATGCTCAGTGTAAATTTAGGTAAGATCAATTTCACAATTTTAGCCAAATATGACTGATCTCTAAAATATGGCAGAACTCTAAAGTTTTTTTCCTTTGAATTCAGTAAGATTTCTTGCCAGGATTTCATAACTATTATCATTGCTTTTTTGCCTCCATTTGAGTGAAGAATTTATTACTGCCTCTTCTGACTCCAAGTTCATACAGAAAACCTGTGGTAGAGCACAGAATTAAACCTGGGATTCCAAGTCCAAACTGAGTATGTTTCTAACTGCTAATATATGATACTGTCCGAAGAGGCTTTTGAGTGTCATATGCTTTCAGATTTGTTCACAGCCTTGCTGCTG
>NW_010425064.1:1060-4547 GCF_000710305.1 Buceros rhinoceros silvestris | reverse complement strand
ATCTAGGATAAAGCAATCAAAACTTAAAACAGCTAGTTTAAAAAAATGACTGTTCTTCAAGTTTGACAGCTGTTCAGCTGATTAAGGACTGTCACACTCCTCCACACAAGTGCAGACAGGTCATTTTGATCAGTCTGAAAATCATCTTTGTCATAATTCTTGATGTAAAGTGTGTTCTGGGAGGGGCAAGGGAGTCTTCAATCCTGTTAGATTTCTTTCTTTCATTACATTCATAATCTATTTGTATCCTTTGTAAGTATGTGCAGAGTGTATATATCTATACGAGAGGTGAATGTAGTTATTTATGTCGAATACTACAGTGGCAAATTCAGGAATTCTGTGGTATCTTTCTTAAAGGGCAGGTTTTAGCCAAGTATCTGTTGAACAAAATTAGTTTTATTCAATAAAACTCAGCATATACTATGTGGAAATAAAGCAAAAAATAGCATAGATGTATTCTGATTTGAGACAATTTGGCTACTTTGTCTCTTTGGTTTTATAATGACTCATATGTTATCTCATTAGGAAATCAGCTAAATGAACGAATAGCTTACCATCGGCTGGCTGCCATCCATCATCATTTGGGTCACTGTGAACTGGCAGAACACTTTTATTTAAAAGCCTTATCCCTCTGTTCCTCTCCTCTGGAGTTTGAGGAGGAAACACTGTATTACGTCAAGGTGTACTTGATCTTAGGAGACATTATATTCTATGACCTTAAGGTAAGAAATAATAAAAATCTCTGCAGAAAATATAGTTACATTCAGTAATGTTTCACAACATCAGGTTTTACCACATTCTGGTTTCATGCATTTAGAATGTACATAATTGAGAACCCTCTGAAGTTCAGAATCTATATTATTCTCATTTGATACTTAATAAACTAAGCTTGGATGTCCTCTTACACCAGGTTGTACTACATAGGGTACTATCTTTGTATCTCTTATTTCAGGACCCCTTTGATGCAGCAGGCTATTATCATTTGGCCCTTGCTGCTGCCATGGACCTGGGCAATAAAAAAGCTCAACTGAAGATTTACACAAGACTGGCAATAATCTACCATAACTTCCTTGTGGATCGGGAGATGTCTCTCTTCTTCTACCAAAAGGCAAGAACCTTTGCCACAGAGCTGAATGTTAGGAGAATAAACCTAGCTCCTGATCACTGTTATAAGAATTCATAAGCATCTTTGGAAAATGCAGTCTAAGAACTACAGAAGTACCCAGAGAAATACTGCACTGGCTTTGTAGGAGGATGCAGAATGCATTCAATGTCTCATTATTCACGTGCTGTAAGCTGAAGCTCAGCATCTCAGACTAAATTACCAGTTTACAAGCCTGAACTACATTTTATTGTCTTCAAGGTCTTGTACTTGTTTAAGGGTGTGCCTGTGAATTAAACCAAAACTCTATTCTTTTTTTAACTATTGTTTTCCTTTGCTATCTCTTTCTGCCTAGCTAGATACCAGAAAATGATCAATACATCAATGCAATGAAAAATATTTAATAAAGTGTTGTAGAGAAAACCCACTCCATATGATTTGTGGCTTTTTTGTATGAACTAGCTCTTGTATGACTTAGCTCTGTTACTTTTATGACATCAAGTAAATACATTTGCAGAAGCGCATTTGATCCAATTCCCCACATACCACCCCTCATTTCCTGTCACATTCTGCTGCAGTACTTACAGGTACTAGTTAAGATTTATCTGATTGCTTAAAACACTCATGTACATAACTATCTGATTTCCAGAAGTGAAGTCTCTAGTAACATGGTCTTCTCCCCATCACCTCTGTCCCCCACCAAAAAATAAAAACCCAATGGGAGCAATAGCCCATTTGAAGTGCATCTATACCAATGCTCACCCACAGCATGGGCAACAAACAAAGAGCTTGAAGCTATTGTGCAGCAAGAAAACTATGATGTAGTTGCCATCACAGAAACATAGGGGGGTGACATGCACAACTGGAGTGCTGTGCTGGATAGGTACAACCTCTTCAGGAGGGACAGGCCAGGAAGAAGAGGCAGAGCAGTGGCCCAGTGTGTCAGGGAGAGTTTTGATTGCCTTGAGCTCAACAATAGTGATGAAAGGGTAGAGTGTTTATGGGTTAAACTCAGGGAAAGGCCAACAGGACAGACATAATGGGGGGAGTCTGCTACAGAATGAAAATGCAGAGGAAATATTCTGCAAGCACCTGGGAGAAGTCTCACAATCAGTGCCACTTATTCCTGTGGGGGACTTCAATTTACTAGATGTCTGCTGGAAATATAATACAACAGTGAAGAAACAGTCTAGGAGGTTCCTGGAGTGTGTGGAAGACAAATTCCTGACACAGCTGGTGAGCATGGAAGGCTCCCTACTGGACCTGCTGTTCACCAACAGAGAAGGACTTGTGGGTAATGTGAAGGTTGAAGGCTGTCTTTTGGCCACAGTGACCATGAGATTAGAGAGTTTTCAATTCTTGAGGCAGTAGGGAGGTGACAGTAAAACTGCCACTTTGGACTTCTTGAGGGCAGGCTTTGACCTTTTAGGAGACTGATCGGTAGGGTGTAGAGAGGTCACAGTCCCAGCGCAAAGTCCAAGTCATGTAAGACCTGTACGCCATGCAGGTGGATGCCTGCAAGCTCTTTGCTGATAAAATTTGGTGGTGGGTGAGGTGACAATCAGAGCTACAACTACCACTAGATCAATATCTGGTGTTAGGTGTTACCTAGATGTCTGGGAGGAGCATGAAACAGGGTGGAGGCACCATAGTTGCATTATTCCATTTTTCCAAAATGGATGAAAGGAGCTGTTACCTCCACCATGCAGGTGTAAATTAACAGATTTTGTGCAATTAACATAAGTGATAAACCTTTCTACAGTCCTCCCCACATGCACGTCTACCCTGGTGATGCAGCTGCTTCTCCCCCTGTGTATTCTGTGTGGTTATAATCACAATTATACTTGTTTCTACCATTCATGCATCTGACAGGCTTGTTCTACCAAGTGGCCAGGCTGCAATGGGTGGGTTGTAGCTTCTTCAGTGTTGGACCTATGATGCGTTCCTGTCTCTCTGGTAAATAAGCTAACTGGCAGTTATTGCTTTATCAACGGCAATACCAAAAGACCTTGTAAATGTTGCACTGTAAATAAACTGTCATTATTTGTGCCCCCGTTTTGCTTGTCTCACACATTCGGTGTCGGCCTTATAAAGACTAGTTTTATTTCCCCTTTTTTCCCAACGTAGGGTCCCTTGAGAGATAGGCCTGAGGGGCAGAGGAGTCCAGGAAGGCTGGATAATCCTCAAGAGGCAAATCCCCAGAGCTCAGGAGCAGGCTGTCCCGGTGAGCCACAAGACAAGCTGATGAGGTAGAAGACCGGCCTGGCTGAAGAGAGGCTTTGGCTGGAACTCAGGAAGAAAAGGAAACTCTGTGGCTTATGGAAGAAGGGGCAGGCCACTCAGGATGACTATAAGGGTTTTGTGAGAATATGGACTATGCCGGGA
>NW_010425064.1:603-1049 GCF_000710305.1 Buceros rhinoceros silvestris | reverse complement strand
GCCATAAAAGACAACAAAAAATGTTTCTATAAATACATTAACAGCAAAAGGAGGGCTAAAGAGGGTCTCCATCCTTTGCTGGATGCAGGGGGAAATGTAGTAACCAAGGATGAAGAAAAGACTGAGGTATTGAATGCCGCCTTTGCCTCAGTCTTTAATGGTAAGACCAGCTCATGTCAGTGCCGGGGAAAGTCATGGAGCAGATCATCTTGAGTGTCATCACACGGCACGTACAGGATGACCAGGTGATCAAGCCCAGTCAGCAATGGGTTTATGAAAGGCAGGTCCTGTTTGACCAACTTGATCTCATTCTATAACAAGGTGACCTGCTTAGTGGATGAGGGAAGAGCTGTGAATGTTGTCTATTTGGACTTCAGCAAGGCCTTTGACACTGTTTCCCACAGCATTCTCCTGGAGAAACCGGATGCCTGTGGCTCCCCGGACAA
>NW_010425064.1:0-254 GCF_000710305.1 Buceros rhinoceros silvestris | reverse complement strand
GCCTCGGGGTGCTGGTTGACAGCCAATTGAAAATGAGCCAGTGGCGTGTCCAGGTGGCCAGGAAGGCCAACAGAATCCTGGCTATTATCAGAAATAGTGTGGCCAGCAGAAGTAAGGAAGTAATTGTCCCCCTGCACTCTCGACTGATGAGGCCACACTTTGAACACTGTGTCCAGTTTTGGGCCCCTCGCTTCAAGAAAGACATTTTGGTGCTGGAGTGTGTTCAGAGATGGACAACGAAGCTGCTGAAGGGT
>NW_010425063.1:72800-79261 GCF_000710305.1 Buceros rhinoceros silvestris | reverse complement strand
TTCGTCTGTGAAGCCAAGCCATGATGATGACTGCAAGAGAGAAGGCTAAAGGTCAAAGCAGAAAAACAGAAGTATTTATCTTGAGAACACACCCATATTTTCCTTGAGGAAATCATTCCCATATTAGTTTGATTTGCAATGCCAACCATGCTGCTACAGATCCTACTGAGACAAATCATTATGAAAGGACTCCAGCTCTAGTATTTCTTATTTTTTAACATTAGATGTGACAGTCACTGTATGACTAGCTTTTTATCCCAGGTGCACTTCTGCCTGTAGCAAGAAAGCAGCAATTCAGCTTGTAATAAAAAAAAAAATCAGTGAATTTTGAAATTTTCACTTTAGGTGTGATTTGTAAAGATTAGAGGCTATACATCATAGAAACAATACAGAAAAGTCAATTATTAGAGCTAATTAAAAATTCACGCATCTGGGACTATTGAAAAACACTTCCAGATAACTATTTATCTACCCAAATCGATCCTAGACACAGTGAGAGTACAAGAAAGACAGATGGATGCTATGTTTCTGGGAACATATACACTGCTAGCTGGTAAAATGGTAGACGAGTTTTGCTCATATCTCTGGTTCTAGCTGGGAAAAAACAGCCCTCAGGTTCCAATATAGAATGACACAAAATGTGACTTGTGCAGATGTAACATGTTGGTGCAATTGAGAAGACCTCACATATGTCGAATTGACTACAACACGGCATCAGCCACTTGGGGCATTTGGTTAATGCTTTTAATTTAGCACAATAATTGCTGTATCAGACCAAACAAATTGCCAAGCTATTTCTTATTCTGTGCTTAAGACTACTTATTTTTCTTTATTTTACCATGTACTATTTACTATTTTTATTTCCTTCTTTGCTCTCTTATCTCTTCTTTATTTTAAGGAAGTTGTCTGTGACTCCAGTAAACTAGAGGCAGACTGTGCCACATGCAGATATAGGCAACTGCTCATCTCTGACTTTAGGGTGTCTTCTACTGATGAGATTGACTGGATTGTGGTCTGAGTAATTCTGCAGCTTTCTTGCCTAATTTGCTTCTTGACTTGATTTGCTTATTTGTTGCAATCAAATCATCAGATACACTTACCTGCCACATTAGCCAACCCAAAAGAAACTCTCCAAAGTAACAATTTGTTTCATTAATACTCATCTCATGAAAACATTTGTCTGGCATGTTTATGAGCAGCTGACAGTACTGAGTAGTTCTGCAAGCGCTTCATAAGGCGGCTGAATATGTCAAGTCACCTGTTTGAGCTCTCTGGGTGTTTTGTATATTATCACTGTGAGGAACTGTGAAAGTAAGCCATGGTATATTGTGGGTTCAGCAAAGATGCCAAAACAGAAAGTTCCTACTCTAGAGTTGACAGCTCAAGGAAAAAAGTAATGCTAATACTTGAATCAAAATAGCATAAAATAATGGGATAAAAAGAATCACTGTAGGAAGCTAATGCCATATATAATTAATTACTGGATTTCATATGTCTATAATGTTTGCACAGGAACTATCCACTTGTTTCTCTTTACCATCAGTGTAGGGAGATGCATGTGAACTTTAGGACAGGATAAATCCATGACTCCTCTCTGAGTTCAATACTGAGGGAGTTGGGACTAGCTCAGATGTAGCTTCTATATGAGAAGCACTAACGTTTTAGCAGGTATATCCCCCTCAAGCTGCCAAACTATTCTGAATAGGTAAAGAGTTAGAATTTGGTTTTTTACTCAGGCTGACCTTTAAAAAGCCTTGTAGACATCCACAAGGACATAGTGTAATAGCTGAGATTTTTCTGTCGGTAGAAAAGGAGAGAAATCTGAAGGAGAACTCTGTCTGTGAGTCATCTGCAAAGAAACAGAAGCTGGTTTTATGTTAGTCAGAGATGCAATATAGAAGGAAACGAGAATGAGAAAAAAAGAGTGAGTCTTATTAAGGGATAATCAATGTGTCAAAAGAAAGACTCAAAGAATTGTTCTAAATGTCATAGGAAACTCCAACAGACATTGAAACTTCACAAGCCAGGGTATGATGGGATTTTAAGAAGAGCATAGAATCACAGACTGGTTTGCATTGTGTTGGAAGGGACCTTAAAGATCGTCTAGTTCCTATTACTCTGAATGGGCAGGGACACCTTCCACTAGATCAGGTTGCTCAAAGCCCCATCCAACCTGGCCTTGAACACTTAGAGAGAGGGGGCATCCACAGCATCTCTAGGTGACCTGCTCCCACACTCAGAGTAAAGAATTTCTTCCCTGTATCTAATCTAAATCTCCCTCTTTCAGTTTAAGGCCATTAAAGTTTCCCAGACCCTTCTCTTCTCCACACTGAACAACCCCAACTCTTTCAACCTGACCTTATAGGGGAAGTGCCTCAGCCCCTAATCTTCTTTGTGGTCCTTCTTTGGACCTGCTTGAGTGTGTCTATGTCTGTCTTTCTTTTGCTGGGAGCCCCAGAGCTGAACGCACTACTCCAGGTTGGGTCTCACAAGAGTGGAATAGAGGGGGAGAAAAACCTCCCTCAACCTTCAGATCACACTTTTCTTGGTGCATCCCAGGATGCGATTGGCACGCTGGGCTGTGGGCGCACATTGCTGGCTCGTATTCAGTTTTTCATTCACCAACACCCCCAAGTCCTTCTCCACAGGTCTGCTCTCAATCCATTCTCTGCCCAGCCTGTATGTGTGCTTGGGATTGCACAGATGCAGGTGTAGAGCCTTGCACTTGGCGTTACACTTGAAATTCATGATGTTTGCATGGGTCCACCTCTCAAGCCTGTCAGGGTCTCTCTGGATGGTGTCCCTTCCCTCCAGCGTGTTGACTGCACCACACAACTTGTGGACTAACTTGCTGAGGGTGCCTATTTTATTATATCAAAGACATCTGGCAAGAGCACAGAATATGAGGTTTGGCTAAGTAGAGGGCATTTGAAATTTGACAAGAGTGATTTCAAGTGAGTTAAATTGGTCTGTGCTGGGTTTGGGAAAAAAAATGGAGTGATGGGACACAGCATACACAGAAGTGAAAAGCAAAGTGGGGCATTAACTGGGAAAAGAAGTGGGAACAAAGGTGAATTGTTTTGAATAGGAGATATTAACACAAGGTTCACAAGAAGAATGAGAGAAGAACCATCACTACCTTTGTTTCTTCAAGAGAAAACAGAAGGTTCTGTCCCCCTACTCCCATCTGGTCCCTTGCTACCTAAATTCATTAGTAATAATCCCCATTTTGTTAGCTATGCTACTTTATCACACTAACGACATAGCAAAGGGTCATCCCAGTAATCCGCCATCAGATCTCCAGACTCTTCCTCACAGAGATCTAGGTAGGGCAGTAGAGTATTTTTGCCCACAAGATTGCAAGCTAGCACTCACTGATAGTTAAATATATCCCTCTTTTTAGAGTTATATGAATATAACCTGTCCTGGTCCTCCTTCAAGCCAGCAGTGTCTATCCTGCTCAGCAAGCTTCTGGCTCTCTAGCCACAGATGGTCTCTCTGATAGCATGGCTACTGACTCTGATTTTTATTGATCAGCAGCAGACAAACCTTGCTGTGCACACAAACTCAACAGCTGCTATTTCTTGAGCAGTTCATAATTCATGTCTTCTAACTTGTTTTAACTATAGCACGCTAACAAATCTGCACTTAGCTTTTGTTGAAAGAAGAGAGGGCAACAATACTGATGGCACTGGAAACCATCAGTAGGCAGGCTTACATTACGTGAGAGGAAAGGTAGAAGAGTCATGGTGAGGTAAGACCAGGAGACTGTCAAAGCTGATGCATTCTGAAATATATTCTTGTATGTCATAAGAGGGAAAAAAAAATGCAGAACAAAAAACAAACCTACCCACAAAACCACTTGGAGATTGAGTCACATGAATAGCCCTTTGGCAAGCTGGAGAGCTGAACCAAAGCTGAGGGTTGAATGAAGAGCTGCATCAAGCAACACACAGCTAAGTCATTAAATGGGTCATGAGTATGAAAGATGACGTCAGTGATGGTGCAGAGTAGAAGACTATGAAGAAAGAAAGAAAAAGCTGTCAAAATTAAGCTGGGGTGTAGATGTGTAGAACAAAGTAGAGGGCAAATTACATCCACCTGTTACAGGAGTGGAAACTAGAGTCACACAGGGAAGGGTATAAGGGAGGGAACTTGGTTGTATAAATCTATTAATAATATACATTCTTCAACACTGTGTTTGAGACATTTTGTATCCTACCAGTACTAAAACATAGTACTTTATATGATGACACTTTATGTTATTTACATGATCTCACTTCTCCCTCCGGGATATCAAGAATTAACATAGCTTATTTTTCCTGCCCTTCCACCACGCACCAGCATGACTGTAAAGCCACTCTCTCTTTTTTGTTAGGCTCTTTGTGTGTCAAGATTTTCTTTTTTGTTTCTGTTGTTTTGCATAAAGATAATAGGTTTATTAAGACTCTCTCTTCCTGTATTTGTTTTCACGTTACCTCTTTGATATCATTCTCTGCCCAGGGTTAACCTTCAGTACCCTTAGTAGTGTCTGTTCTATCAGATTAGGTCTGACTCTATCCTAATTCAATACCCTATTACCATTCTGATGGCTGCTTAGTACCCCTTTTGAAACGATCTGTGGTCCCAGTCCAACTCCTGGTGGATGGTCCACATCTCCCAAGCACTGTTACAGCTGGCACTAATTGGCACCCTCATTCTCAGTCTTAGTAGGCAGGCTAAGCACCAGATTGCGCAACAAATTATTTTCCCACTCCTGGGTGTCATCTACCTAGGTCAAAGTTGAAGCAGAATACAGAGGCAGGGAAGGAAAGCCTGAATAGTTGCTGCTTTTACTGTACGTTCTCTGTGACTCAGGTCACCAGGGCTTTTCAGATTTCGTGATCTCCAAGGTAAATGTAAAACAAGTCGCTTACGAGATGTCCTTGAAAAATTCTTTCTAGACCATGTTTATAATTCTGCAGTGACCGATAGTGATCCAAATGCTAACACAATAACAGGTGGGCAGAAACACTTTATTATACCAGTGTATAGAGAGGAGAAGTAACTCTGCAAAAAGAAAGAGGGAACTTGTCATCCCACGCTTCAGTGGGATTCTCAGACATACTCAGATAGAAGTCGACTGCTATGAATGTCAGATGGTGGGTCCCCCAGGCTCCCTGGCAACCTCCATGTGACTAAGAAAGAGGCAACAGCTTGCTTCAAGTATCCTTCATAGAGATGACATAGTTAGATAAACCCAACAGGGAGTATAACACGTGGAGGGAGCAGTCTGGTAAGAGGAAACCATTCCCCGTGGGACTGGCTCCATATTGCCACATGAAATGTTCAAAACACTGCTAGCCAGGAAAGTTGAATTTATTGCTTAATGAGCAGAGGACCCGGAAAAGATCATTGACAACTGCAGTGTAAACACAGCCACTTAATAGGGTGTTACTGAATGCCAAGAGGAAATTAAAAAAATCTGTCCTACAAGCAGCACTTTCTACCATATAATATATGATTGGAATAAATACAGAACACAGAAAGCAGCTGTAGAGAACAGATGAGATACTAGATATGGTGGAAAGAAGAAAAGAACTTAAATCCAGAGGTCATTTTCTTAGATTGCCTTGAGTATAAAGTCGTGAAAAAGAAATGATAAAGGAAGACAAGTTAGCATAAGAGCAGCAGAGTGACAGAGGTAACACAAAATGACACTGTGACATTATTAAGAAGCTCAGCAACATGCTCAACCTCCATCACAATGTCATCAGGACAGATGGCAACAATTGGCAAAGACAAGGCACAGCATGTCTGGAAAGCAATAAGAGCCTATAGAAGAAAAAAATAATATGAGCAGCTATGGAAAACACAAGAGAGTACTACAGCTTTTTCTAGACGTAAAACAACAATTTACCCTCCACCCTATGTCTATTTGTCACAACTGCCTGACGGATATGCCATAATTTCCCACTTTGTCAAAGCTTTGCAAAGAATCATGACTTCCACGCAAATCGTTACTATCATTTATTTTTCTTGTTAGCACTTGCGAGACCTATTGTGAAGGATTGCATCATCCTAAATTGATTGCATCATACCTAAATCAGAATTTTAAAAAAGGTCCTGGCAAAATGAGCTCACAATCAAAACATAGCATGAAACAAAATGCTGGGGTGCAGATATGAGGAGCTATCATGAAAGAGGCTTGTCTTATAGGAATGTCAACAAAGACCATGGAGAGAAATGACAGAAGGAGGAAAGTAAAGTTATGGAGAGTAAGGAATTATGGTTATTTGTTCATAAAGATCTCCCTTTTAAAAATAGTGGACAAAAAGACAGAACAGCCACAGCACTGGTGAAGGACATGAATGTAAGAAATAATAAAACTCAGATTGGAAGTAGAAACTCTAGGATACAGTTGAGAAATATACAGTTATACCTGTGGTATCTAATAATGCGATAGACACAAGAAATTCTTG
>NW_010425063.1:68170-72673 GCF_000710305.1 Buceros rhinoceros silvestris | reverse complement strand
AAGCACTAAGTAAACAAATTGTTGAGTAACAGACCAAAGAGGCCAGTTCAGTCAGAGCTGGTGTAAGCCAAACAGGACAAGTGAATCATGTTCTTCCTGCACCAGTGGTGTCTGCCACGAAGTCCACTCAGTATCGCTGAGCAATATCTCCAAAAACAGAGCCTCCACATGTTGAGCTCTTATTGGAGGAGAAAGTTAATCTCCTCTGGCTAATTGAGCTCCTGGAAAAAAACTTCATAAAAATCTCCAGTCAGTAGGGTGGTGAATTAGAATTACATGGACTTTGGCAAGCCACCTTGTGGTTGGAAAGGGCTAGCCACATTATTTTTCTTAGTACAAATTCGTATTGTTTATTTCTGCCTCTGTGTTTTTGCACAAAGACACATTTTGAACATGAGTTAAGGGAAATTTACAGAAAGGTAGAGCAGCAATACATAAAAAAGCAATGTGAAAAGCTGTATGTGGCATCAGGCCCTGCTGTTCAGCTCCATGTGTGTTGGGTATTTGCTTGACCCTTCCCAGCTGCTTTCTACTTCCTGATCCCCCAGATGATATGAGCCCCTTGCCTGATCAGCTTCCAGATGCTATACCGATCTCAATTCCTCCTGATCATAAGTCTCAATGCCAACTCAGTTCCAGCTGCCACAACTCTCATCCTTCCTCACTGAAGAGCTCCCTACCCAACAGTTCCCCCAAATGTCATAACCTGCCTGACCCTCCCCAGCTGTTGCAATCCTCCTGATCCCACGGTGTAAAACCTCTTTTATTTGTCCCCTTCCCAGCTGCTCTGCCCATTTCCACTGAAGGCTGTGGTCCAGATCCTATCTCCTTGAAGTGTCCTATAAGTGCAAAAATTTACAATTATGGCTCACTGGTTCCTTGGTGAAACAGTTTTCATTACAGGATGTAACTTTTCAGCCGGATTTCAGACAAACCTTCCTCCTGCAGTAGCTTTGCAGTGGTAAAAATCTGACTTCATGTAGATTTATCAACATTTGGAATATTATATAATTATATGCTGTAATGCATACTGTATTGTATAACTCAATAACAATATAATCACAATTGTGTACTATATAACCAATATATCATGTTAGTATCAGAAGATTGTATAGAATAAACACATAAATAAATGAAATATAATTACAATAAGCACAATACAAAGCAATCAATATCTTTAGGATTTTTCTTTTATGTATGGCACAAAAAGAAAACAGAAAACCAAAGCTCCCTTTATTTTATTTAAGAGTTTACTCCCCAAAACAGGCCTAATTAAATTACCTTCTTTAATTACCTAACAGCTTGTTCCAAATCCTTTTAAACTTGTGTCCACTTCACATTATAAAACTGATACAAAGAAGCACTGGCATAAAGAGAATCCAGAGGTCCACAGAGTTTACTGAGGTTCAGATTTTTTTGCCTACAGATTATTACAAGTCAAGAAAAAAAATCACTGATTTTTTCAAAGAAAATTACTAAATACATTAGGGGAACAAGCTCATTATTTACACAATTTAAGTTCTGCTGAATATGCATAAAAATGTTCACAAATCACAGTTTGATACTTTTTTGCGTGAATCGTTTTCTTCAGAACTGCTGAAGAGCTCATTATACATCATTTGTTACAGTGTTCTTTTACAATGTTCACTTACTTATTTAGAAGGAGAGGGAAGAACAACCAAAACAAGACAAACCATGTAACTTAGATCAGCGCTCCTCTAACACAAATAATCTATATTGAGTATACAGAGAAAGTAACTGCTCTTTGATATTAGTCTAAGTAGGCTGTACCCAAAGTAAATGAGAAGTCCTAATAAGGTCTTCAGTTTTTCAGTACTGGGGCTGCTCCAGCTCTGTCCACAATTTCCCTGTTGTCTCAGGTACACTGTTAAAGGTGCTTTGATAGTTTTACTAGCTGTCCTACCATGTTTCCTCTCATTCCACATCCATCTTAAGACATTTAACCATATGCATTGCCTAAGTAAACACTAATAGCAGCTATAGCCTGTTCCCAGCTGGGTATGTGACATTTCACTGCAATGTATGACCCACAGTAGCAGCTATAGATATCAGGAATACCTGTACAGGTAAGGAATAGTGAATCAGCCACAGTCTTACAAGCACATCTACGCCATCATCTAGACCTTATATAGATTAGAGATTTGGGGTCAGCTGAGAAAATGATGCCTGAAATTATCATCACCTTAAACAGGTGACACAAGTCAACAGGTGACTAGACACAAGGTAGTTTTAGATCTGAAAAGCTGATTTTCTATGATACATTTTTGAAAAGCACAGATTTGCTAATGATATTGTACAGCAGTCTCTATAAGTGGTAAAGGACTTCTTTTAAAGAAGACTATGTAATCCAGAAACCATGTAGTTCTTTCTGTCTTCATGTCCCTCTCTACATAATGGGAACAAATAAATATAAGCTTACCTCAGAAGGATCCCCTTTGATATCACAGATCTCTCCTAATTCCACGTTTACAAAACTGGGCTGTTAATCATCTCATGAAAGACATTTGCGAAGTTCTTCCTTTTCTGTTCAGTCATCAGCATGGCAATAAGAAAACAAAACAGGAAACTGGAAAACATAAATGACAGCAAAACTTTTTAATTCAGGCACTTCGGCTTTTTACAAAACTGACAAACGAGGTTGTTGCCCTATATTTCTGAATTTGTAAATAACTAATAACTTGATCAAGGTTTTTTTGTGTTTGGTTTTTTTTTTCACAAAGATGCTAGTCTAAAACAAATTCTATTCACGATACGACAAAGTGAAAGATCTAATGGAGGAAACAATGCTAAATAGAGAGGCAGCTGTGGGCATATGTGAAAAACAGCTGATTTTTCTCTTTCAGTGAAAGATACTTTGAGACACTTTTCATGTATGTCCAAATTCAACTACAATGTTTTCTACTTTATTCCCTAATAAGGAAAAGGGCTAGCCATTAAATATTTTCTTTTAGTCTGTAGGAAGGGTAGCCTGCCTTATATCAGGATACAATTTCCAGTACAAGTTCTTCTCAGAATAAAAAGGCTGACAAAGACACTGAAGAGCAGGCAAGAAAGTGAGGGTGGAGATGCATAGAGATTCTATAGGTACACTTCACAGCTGGTAGGTTAAATGACTGTCAGAAACTTGGCAGATTCTATTAGCAGCAGTCCTGTGATGTCATTTTTACAGATATGGGAATCTGAAGAGAAGTGCAGTTCAAAAATTAAGAGCACATGTAGAAAAATGAACTTTTGCAGAGGACTAAGAAGTTAAGAAACCTCCCATTCTTTTTTAGTTTCTGTGTGTACCTGTGTGTGAGAGAGAGAAAAAGAGAGATCTCGAGTAAATCATATCTCCATGCCTCATTTCCCCATTCATAAAACAGAAACAATTGGGTAATTTGTCTTCCTTGCACAACACGTATGATTCCTGATGCAAAAATATTTATCATCATGTTTCTTAGTGTATTCGTTTTGCATAAAATTGAAATTGATTGTTCCTTTCATTAATAGAATGTGTTTCTGTGGCATCAAGCACTCCATCGGTTTTAATCTCAGTTCCTCTATTTAAGTTACTGATGAATACTTCTTTTCCGGCAAAGTGCAACACCTTTCATTTCTGTCTTTTCCCATTCCTTTTGTGTAGACAAGTTACCTCTAGTCCCTTGAGGTCAGAAGAGACCAGAAAGCCAGGCTGATTTGTTAGGCCCCAAGGCTTGGCCTCAGGCACAAGTATGTACAGTCTGAGAGCTTCATTTGCATCCTCAGCACATACGTAATCTCTGTTACTGTTAATGGAAGTGATGCCCATACACTGAAAGGCCAGACATTTTGTTCTCCTCTGTTAAAGAATACCATAAATACAGAGAAAAACTATCCATCAGGCTAGAAAATATCTGTCCAGTGTGTGTTTTACAGAGGAGAAACCTGGGATCTAACTTTTGAAATGAGGACTATGGTGTGTTCTTAAACTGAAATATGCTTAATATACACTAGCGATGAAAGCTTCTTCGAAAGCCCTGAGCAGTAACAGTGGACTACTTGAAGGTAAACACAGGAGCTAGGTCATGGCATGGTAGGTGTAGTTGACATTGACACAGTAAAGTTGCTCAGCACAAGAGAGAACAGGAAGTACAGTTGTTTATATCTCAAGAGGGATCACTCTGAACTGGATTCAGCTCCCTTTTGCTCAAGTATACATTGCCTACATCGGAGATGTAGTCTCCAGTTCTGTATGTCCCTTTGAGGGTACCTTGAGACACCTCATTTGCCACTAAAGAAAGGGAGAGTAAAACAAATTACTAAAGGCTACCCAAGTCACATTCAAAACCCAATCCGCAATCGTTTAAAATCACTGAGTTCCTTTTAAATCAAACCCCTGACGTCTTATGGTACAAATAACCATATTCCATTTCTGTAAAGTTTGAAAAATACTCACAACAAGGATATCAGGAGTGTTACTGGTTCAGTTCAAATCATCGTCTGTTCTGCTTCCTCATTTCT